>NC_092227.1:67589011-67609011 GCF_036320965.1 Panulirus ornatus | reverse complement strand
CATTTTCACTTTTATTCCTTCACCGTCTTCCCGATTGTAGACTCTCTCTCTCTCTCTCTCTCTCTCTCTCTCTCTCTCTCTCTCTCTCTCTCTCTCTCTCTCTCTCTCTCTCTCTCTCTCTCTCTCTCTCGCCTTCGTCTCCCCTCCACTACCACTTCATCAGTACCTCGCCAGATTGTTATTCCGGCACAGCCTTCTCCGCTCCCGTTTTCTAAATCTTATCTCCCGGGGCTCCGGCGCACCGTCTCGCCAACAGAAATCGGAGGTGGTGCACTAGTGCCCCGTGAACTGCCCCTCCACTGAGCACACACCATAGTTTCTTAATATCCCTCTATGAGTCAGTTTCTGTTATGTGCTTGTTGTGTATTTTCATTTGTATATAAATTTTTAGTCGTTCTTTCTACGTTTATTTGTGTATGTGTATAAATACGTGTATATATATATATATATATATATATATATATATATATATATATATATATATATATATATATATATATATATATATATATATATATTTTTTTTTTTTTTTTTTCATACTATTCGCTATTTCCCGCGATAGCGAGGTAGCGTTAAGAACAGAGGACTGGGCCTTTGAGGGAATATCCTCACCTGGCCCTCTTCTCTGTTCCTTCTTTTGGAAAATTAAAAAAAAACAAAAAAAAAACGAGAGGGGAGGATTTCCAGCCCCCCGCTCCCTTCCCTTTTAGTCGCCTTCTACGACACGCAGGGAATACGTGGGAAGTATTCTTTCTCCCCTATCCCCAGGGAATATATATATATATATATATATATATATATATATATATTATATTATCTATTTTTTCTCCTTTTGTCGTAGTGTTTGTTGCTGAATTTTCGCTCCTTATCATTTTCAGTTTAAGGGATTTATTGTCTTTCCAAATTTTTTTTTTCTAATTCAAGAGAGAGAGAGAGAGAGAGAGAGAGAGAGAGAGAGAGAGAGAATAAGTAAACCAATGGTACTAGGATGTAACACGTAAACCGATAAAAAAAAAAAAGTAAGCCAATTACACTGGGATTTTCCCATGAGTTAACGTGAAGGATTTAACATGTAAACCAGTAAACCAGTTGGGTTTATCTTGGACGATATATCAGGTAAACAACTCATACGACCGTCGGATATGATCGGAGTGAACGTCGGATGTGATCGGAGCGACGGTCAGGTGTGATCGGAGCGACGGTCGGATGTGATCGGAGCGACTGTCGGATGTGATCGGAGCGACGGTCGGATGTGATCGGAGCGAAGGTCGGGTGTGATCGGAGCGACCGTCGGATGTGATCGGAGCGACGGTCGGGTGTGATCGGAGCGATGGTCGGATGTGATCGGAGCGACGGTCGGGTGTGATCAGAGCGACCGTCGGATGTGATCGGAGCGACGGTCGGGTGTGATCAGAGCGACCGTCGGATGTGATCGGAGCGACGGTCGGGTGTGATCGGAGCGACCGTCGGATGTGATCGGAGCGACGGTCGGGTGTGATCGGAGCGACCGTCGGATGTGATCGGAGCGACGGTCGGGTGTGATCGGAGCGACCGTCGGATGTGATCGGACAGCGGCAACACAAATGTCCACATTTTCAACCTCGGAAACTTTCTGTTCACTCGGTTTTCTGAAACTTTTTTCTCGACTTAAAAGTTCCACTTGCAGAACACTTGACCTCACTTGATCACTTGCAGAACAGTTGACCTCACTTGATCACTTGCAGAACAGTTGACCTCACTTGATCACTTGCAGAACAGTTGACCTCACTTGATCACTTGCAGAACAGTTGACCTCACTTGATCACTCACAGAACAGTTGACCTCACTTGATCACTTGCAGAACAGTTGACCTCACTTGATCACTTGCAGAACAGTTGACCTCACTTGATCACTTGCAGAACAGTTGACCTCACTTGATCACTTGCAGAACAGTTGACCTCACTTGATCACTTGCAGAACAGTTGACCTCACTTGATCACTTGCAGAACAGTTGACCTCACTTGATCACTCACAGAACAGTTGACCTCACTTGATCACTCACAGAACAGTTGACCTCACTTGATCACTCACAGAACAGTTGACCTCAATGAAGTCACTGTGAATTGCTTTTTAGATTTTCCAAGGAACGTTTTCTGTGTTTCAGACAGACATAAAATGAACACGACGTGTTTTAAAAATCCTCCGAAAGTTAAATAATACTTTTGTTAATATTTTCTGCTGTTATTATTTTCCATATTTTAGGATGGTTGACCTTTTTTATTCCTGTGTGAGAACGTGTCCAGTGCAACTGTGAGGCTTTTATTTTTACTTATAAATTCACAATATCGTAATTCGTAGTCAAGTTGAAGTTTGTTGATCCCAGCGCAGTAGAAATGGTTCTCTGGGATAATTTAGTACTCAACTACTTGTTTTTTTTTTTTCTTGGTGTCTTTGAATGTTTACTGAAGGTAGATGGTAACCTGTAGTCGGGCTGTGCTTGTGTGTGTGTGTGTGAGTGTGTGTGTGTGTGTGTGTGTGTGTGTGTGGCTTGCACGGAGAGAGAGAGAGAGAGAGAGAGAGAGAGAGAGAGAGAGAGAGAGAGAGAGAGAGAGAGAGAGAGAGAGAGAGAGAAGATTGAGGAAGTGATCTGATTGTGACAAAATCACACCGTTCGCTCGTTTTAGACATTGATCTTTATTATTCTCTCTCTCTCTCTCTCTCTCTCTCTCTCTCTCTCTCTCTCTCTCTCTCTCTCTCTCTCTCTCTCTCTCTGAGGCACAAGCACGAGGGAATCACGAGGCGAAAAGAGGTTTGGAAGCGTGACACAGGAGTGTTGCTTGCACCAATTGTTGCCCACTGAACCAAGCCCCAGTGGGGCGTGGGAGGGAAGGGGTCGACCATACCTTGGTATTTACACAGTAAATGTATAGCACGTGAACCAGCTGACCACGGCTTGGTGAGCCGGGGTTAGGGTATGGATGACAGTGTGCCTGGGGTTGTCACTCAGGGAAATGAAAAATGACACAATGTAGTGTGAGAAATTGTCTGGGAAGAGGTAAATTCATATATATATATATATATATATATATATATATATATATATATATATATATATATATATATATATATATATATGTAGATAGATAGATAGATAGATATATAGATAGACAGATAGATAGATAGATAGATAGATATATAGATAGATAGATAGATAGGTAGATAGATGTTCATTTATTTATATACATATGTGTGTGCGTGTATGTGTGTGTGTGTGTGTGTGTGTGTGTGTGTGTGTGTCTGTCTGGTGACTTAGTGTACATGAAGTAGATGGTGAGAGGTAGGTACACAGTTGTTTATAAGTTACATCAAGAGGAAGGTACGTGGATCATGGGCAAGAAGGTTACAGAGGAATGTTGGAGGTAACAAGACGTTCTCTGACATGAGCTGTGAGGTGGCGAAGAGTGAGGTTTGCTGTGGTGGGGTTGCTCCAGGACTCCAGGTGTAGTGGCTTATGGTAGGTGGAGCCCCGCTGAAGATGGTTACGTGAGAGAGGAGGGTATGGGAAATCTTGTAAATAAGGTTGAAGGTAATCCGTAAATGTTTCGTAATTTTTATAAAGACAATATGAACATTAAGGAATGGTTATGGCGAACTAAAGCTGATGATGGGGAAAGTTTTAGAGAGAAAACGGGGGAATGAATATATTACGGTATGAAAGGTGAATTTCAGAGTTTACAATGAAGAGACAGAACCTCTAGAGGTGGAATGGACAAAAATGGGGGATGAAAATGTCATTATTGAGGAGGGTAGAGTTACAATGTTGGAAGAACTGGGTAAGACTAACTCCCCAGACGACCTTATAGATTATCCTTACAGGTGTTTACCGAGTTTCGTGAGCCTCTGAAGATCATGTATAGAGTTGACATCAAGGGGGCGGTGGTGGTGCAGGGGACTGGAAATCTGTGATATTGTTCCAGCAGACGAGAAATGAGGTCGAGGTTATCCTTTGAAGGACGCACGGGTCGGACTGACTTACAACGGAGAAAGTATCAGAAAAAATGACAATTCGGAGAGATTTATTACATCTTTATTACATTTTGTATTTGAATAATGGGGAAGCTGGGATTTACAGATGGAAGATCATGTCTCGATAACCAGATGGGTATGTGTGGGAAGGTCGCCTGGATAGTACAGCTACACGGGTGGAGGGATTGCCTTGATCTGGATGTAGCAGAGATGCTCGATACTGTGTTGGGTGAACTGTGTCAATGAGAACGCAGGATGATGTACCTGGGAAGTGGATAGGTGGATCAGGAAATATTAAAGTGGGAGAGTGACGAGAACAGTAGTTAGAGGGTGATGTTCATCCAGGAAGAAAGGTAATTGTGGAGTGCCGCAAGGGTCGACCTTGGGCCCTGTGTTGTTCTTGCTTCATTTATGTCTGTGGCTTTCTATCTGTTTACTGTTCATGCTGAGCTAATGTTAAACATTGGTGTGGTGAGGCATTTTGAAGCATTGTGTGGAGGATGTAGAAGCTGTCAGACTGGCCGGAGTGTTGGATGATCGAGTGTAATCATGTGCTAAGAATGGGGGATGGGATCAGCAGGACGTCTTTGGGACCACAGGTTCAGTTGGGGAATAATATCGTGAGAAAGATCTTGGGATTTTGATACAAACGCTAACATTTTAGCGAGCCAACCTGGGAAGACGCTAGAGCTGTGTGTACATCACTGGTAAACATAAGAAGAGCATTCCAGTTTATGACTGAAGACATACATATACACGACGTATGTCAGAGCTAAACATGAGAACAGTGTATCTTCTTGAACACACTTTTAAATAAGCATATACACGAAATGAAGGAAATATGGAAATGTTGAACTCGATTGATGTCCAAATTTACCAGTCTGGGTTATGAAGACAAGTTGAAAATACTGTGGTTACCTTCCTTAAAGACTAGAGTGGTTCTTATTATGCTTTATGTAATTGTGAATAGTCCTAGGGATAAGTCTTTTGAAAGTTTGGACAATGAGGAACAAAGGGCGTAAGAGGATGCCTAAGAAGGAAAGAATGAGGAAAGATGTATGGAAATGCTTTTGTCGTATTATGATAACTGGCTGTTGATAGTCATTAGCTGAGAAGGAAGTGTGTGTAAAGAATGTGAATGTCTTCAAAACCACGTTGCACCAATACGTGTGCTTCTGGGTCGGGATGATATGTGTTGCTCATTTCCCACAGTCACACAGAGGTAATAACACACTCCCTCCACACCACCCACCCTTCCCGACGGGGGACCTCACCCTTGCACACCTCCCTCAGCAGCTATACAAGAGTTAACCTCGTACACGTTTGAACTCAACACGCTACCTTTCATCTCTGCTCCCTACCCACCTCAATCATTACACGCGATTACCGTTCGTGCAGCTTTACTTATACGCATTGCCCCTCGCCTCGGCCTTTGTACCGCGCCCCCCAGCAGCACACCGCACGGTCCCCGCCCCATACAGCCAGCCTATCCATGGCGACGCCTACACCCCCTAGCCGTCGTAGGTCGAGGGACCCACTAGGTTCAGCGAGGTATTGATTCTCTCGTTCACCCTGGGTCCCAGGCGCTGGTGGGGACACCTCTGCCCTCCACCCTGATAGCTGGAGGGAGGGAGAGGGAGGGAGGATGGAAGCGAAGGGTGGGTGAGATGGGGACACAGACCTTCGTGGACACGGAGGCTGCCAGGGTGAGACAGAAGGACGACACCTGCATGGCAGTACATGGAGAAGTTAGATGATACAAGGTTCCGTGGTCGGTCACGAACTTACCTGCTGATGGTGGACAGGAACACTGTCCTGCGTCCCTTTATCTAGATAGATAGAGACAGGATAGTAAAACAGAAGGCTCCTCCCCACCCACTACTATAGATGGAGTGAGGATCGTAAAGCAGAAGGTTCCTCTCCACCCGCCGCTATAGATGGAGACAGGATAGTAAAACAGAAGGCTCCTCCCCATCCATCATTATAGATGGAGCCAAGATAGTACAGCAGAAGGCTCCTCCCCACCCATCACTATAGATGGAGACAGGATAGTACAGCAGAAGGCTCCCCCCGCCCGCCACTCCCTCCAGCACAACAACCTGCAGGAAAATAACTGTGAGGGGGAGGAAGACCATGTAACACAGAGACACAAGACCAGCAGTACAGGGAGGTCTTTATGGTCAGGGATGGACGGGAAGCATTCAGCTCCAGCTCGAGTCTCGGGATGCTGTGGGGGAGAAGTATTGTGGCAAGTGATAGGCGACGAAAAAGTTGAAATGATATTTGAGTATGATAATGTCATAATTGAAGAGGCTTGTTCGCTGATAATTGATATCATTTAAAGTAATTGTCCGGCCGTGATTGCAATTTACAGGTAGCCTCTCTTCACTGGAGGGGAGGGATGCAGGGAAGGAAGGAGGGAGGTAATGATCTAGATAGATAGGTAGAGATAGATAGATAGATAGATAGATAGATAGAGATAGATAGATAGATAGAGAGAGAGAGAGAGAGAGAGAGAGAGAGAGAGAGAGAGAGAGAGAGAGAGAGAGAGAGAGAGAGAGAGCAAAGGGTACACTGGACCATAGGGAACCATCGCATTGTAGTGAGTGACGTCACGGGTTCACCCTGGGGATAATGGCTGGGGAGGGGAAGGGGGTTAGTTCCTCAGGGGAGGGGAGGTGAGGTACTTCCTCAGGGGGTCGGGGATGGTGGGAGGTTGGGGGCACCGTCTCAGGGGAATGAGCGGGGAGGAAGGAGCAGGACGCGGAGGGGAGAGGCTGGGCGGAGGTAGCGTCACACACACACACACAACAACAATCTTAACACATTTGCAAACGCTTCTTCCAGATGTACACCTTATTCCAGTGAACACAAGCGTGTGAATCTCGTGGGAGAATTTAGGATGTAGCCGAGGTATTCTGAGTACTGCCTCACTGGAAATAGAAGCCAGTTATTTCCTCAAAGATTGTTTTGCGAGAGTGAACTATTTCTGGGAAAATCTCACAAAAGGTTTTATACTTTCCATGCCAAATACATTATCAAAATAGATTATTCTTTTTTCTTTTTTCTTTTTGGGAAGGATTCATAACTTTGAAAATGAATTTGCCAGAATAGAAATTGTATGTTGGATGCTTGGACGATGACCTGGAGGCTGGGGTAGCTGTTGGCTGGAGAAACAATTGTTTGGAGAACTGTTGGCTGGTGGAGCTGTTGACCGGAGGAGTTATTGGTTGAACTGTTGGCTGGTGGAGCTGTTGACCGGAGAGACTTGTTGGCTGTGTGAGACGTTGGTTGAAGAGACGGGAGGCTGGTGGACCCGTTGGCTGGGGGGAAAGACAGTTGTAGCATGACGGTGTGGGTTACCTCTTCAGGAAACACCCACAATACTTCCCCTCCCGTGATCTGACCTTCGAAAGTTCTCTTCATAATCCAGGGCCAGCTCAGGCCATCGCACTGAAGGGTCGTACCGTCGCACTGAAGGGTCGTACTGTCGCACTGAAGGATCGTACCGTCGCACTGAAGGGTCGTACCGTCGCACTGAAAGGTCGTACCGTCGCACTGAAGGTCGTACCGTCGCACTGAAGGTCGTACCGTCGCACTGAAGGTCGTACCGTCGTGCTTCAGGGACGACTCATTTGGCTGGAAGGGTTAAACGTGGTTCCTGTCTTTACTCTCTCGTGTCATTTATTTCTCAGCTTCTTTACCTCTCCTCAGTGATCACGAGATTTAATGAAAACTGTCAATGGCACCGGGTCCGGTCTGTGTTTTGGGCAGGTTCGGGCACCGTGAGAGCCGAGTTCTCGAGAGATCTATCAGTTTTGTCCAGTGATTCCGCCAACTGTTGGGCGTTAATTCTAACGTAAGACTTAAAACTTAACGTAAAACCTTATTACAACAAAAAAAATCTAACCTAACCTTAAACAAGGACACGTGAACAGCTCCCACGGTTCCCAGGATGAAGAAAGAGTAACCGCTCCCGGTCAACAATCCACCAAGAAAAATTCCCGAACGATGTTGGAATAATTGGCCATTATACAGTTGGTCAACATATTATGGTCGAGAGGCTGCTCATAATACTTAAAGATAAGAGCTATTCCCAAGATTCTCATCTGTAAATCAGTGTAACGCCATTATAACACATTCTCTGGTGTTGAAAGAAAGGTTGTGTACGTCATTCTGTCTTTGACAGGACGTAAGATTTGGAAGCAGGGCTCTGTCTTCTTCTGCATGTAAGATTGGAAGCATCATTCCATCTTACTAAGTACGTAAGATTGGAAGCATTATTGCCCCTGTCTTCTTCCGTAAGTACGAATCTTCCTCCGTAAGATTCGAAGCATCACCACCTTTCCTTTCTCCGTAAGTAAGATTGGAAACATGAAGACTCTGTCTTTCCCAGGACGTAATATGGGGAGGCAACACGCTTCCTTTCTCAGAGCAATAGGTAGTGCACGTCACAGTATCTTTCTCAGGGAGTAAGACTACACACAGACGTAGAGGGAAAGAAGGGTGATGGTAAGGAAGCCAGAAGCAAAGATGAGTTTCGAAAACGAAGGAACTGTGCACCCAATGGAATTAAGTCATGATACGGAGATAGACAGGTGGATGGATAGATAGAGAGACAAGTGTATAGACAGGTGGAATTAAAAAAAATGAATAGATGGAAAGAAAAATTATATTAAAAACCTTTTCGTGTAAATCATGAGAACTTTTCTTTATTTTCTTCCGCTTTTCTGGTATTGGTGTCAGATCCGGGATGAAGACAAGGATGGACATGGAGATATAGGAGATAGACCAGGTGACGGTGGTGGAGGAGGAGGAGGAGGAGGTGGTGGGAGACAGCACCAATACCAGCTGAGGCCGGGAAGATGTGTATCGTGATGGAAAACAAGAGGAGTGTTGGGTAGGTCTGTTGGCCCTCCATTCATAATGGTCTGGATCGTCTCCTCTGCCTCACTCATGTCAGGTCTGGTCTGGGCTCGGTGCTGGGACGCTTCATGTGTCTACACAGTCAAGTGATCAAGGTAGTCGAGTGGGTGTGGCTCTGTCAGCTGCCACGAGAACAACAACAGATCATATTATCAAAACATCACAATAGATAATTTCACAAGACGTCTTTACTGTAAGGTTTGGGCGGCTTTGCAAGACGAGCAAAAATATTGTTTTGCATTTCTTTTTTCTCTCTCAGGGGAAGCTTTTCATCACAGCTCTATACTTCCTTGCTGTACCCTCGAACACGACTCTACGATTCTTGGTAAAATGGTCTGGCCTCTCACCTGACCCTTGAAGGTCACCAGGAAGAATGGCAACTTGGGAACCTCGTAGTTTTTGCACGTCTGCAGAAGCAAGTTAGGCACACCGTACCTCCTGCCCTCCAGCAGCATGAAAAAGTTTCTGTGTTCCAATGAGAGCCGAAAACCTCTTACCTCCTGCGCACCAACAGGAGGGACATGCTGGACAGCTCGTAGTTCCTGTGCACCAGCGGGAGAGATAAGCGCAGCACGTCGTATTTCCTGTGCACCAGCGGGAGAGGGGGGCGCTATTAAACGGAATCGACCAACTCTCTTTCGTTAAAAGGATGGGTCGACAGGGCGACAATAACTGCTGTGGTCTTGTTAAGTTTGGGTAGGAAAATTACAGGTGTACACCCGTTCTGCTTCCCCTAATGGGTAATCTTGGGCCACTTTTATGCTGCAGCCCATTCTGAAACTCACTCTCCCTCAAAAACTACTGTTCCCCATTTTCTTTTTCTGTAGGTAACATTTCATGTGAGAACTATATCGTAAATGTTTCCCATGACTTTTGTACACCATGGATAGCCAAGAGGAGCAACTGGTTTGCTTTAGTTACGACTGTGAAGGCATTTAGATTTCTCTTTGTGTTTAGTCTTTTTTTTTTTTCTTTCTTTTATAAAATGGTTCAGGAAGTAAGTGCTAGCTGGGTCTTCGCTGTCACAAACCATCGCTGTGTGTGAGCTGCTCCACGTACAGCACTGCCAGCAGTAGACTACAAGCTTGAATGATTTGTGGATCAACATGGTTCATTTTCCTCCCCATATGTTCAAGTGAAAGACCAGGCCATTATTATTGTTCCTGACGATCGTAACGACCTGTTTGAGGGTCGAATCGTCGTGTTTAGGGGCCTGTAAGACTGGTACCTTCATAATCAGGGGTTGTAATGCTGTTTTGCTCCAGGGACTATCTCTGCTGAAGGGCCCGACTGTCGTGGTCAAGGGTTGTACCCTCATAATCAGGGGTTGTACCGTCGTAATCAGGGATTGTACTGTCGTGGTCTAGTGTGTACTCGACGTGACGACCATGGTTCGTACCCTACGTGTTCAGGGGTCTTCCGTTGTGGTCAAGTGTGTCTCCCTCGTCCTGGTGGGGTCGAGGGGGTCAAATGGAATGTCACGGTCCATCCTGAGTCTTTGAAACGGCCAGATCCCCCTCCTGACGGCGCCAGATGACCTCCCGTCGTGTCATCTCCCTCAGGTAATTGCTCCCAGCTCTTCCACATGAGGTTCACCACAAAGGTGGCCACGTAAAAGATTTCTCATGGCCGAGGTTGGGTGCACATGGCTTCCCTGCAGGTGTGTACCGTGGTTGTGGTGATTATCCAGGTGTGTGGTAGTAACGAGAACGTCGTTCAGAGGTTGTACCTGACCCCGTCACCAACCCATGGTATTAGGAGAGCCTTTTAAAGACACACACTTTGCTGCCGAGGATTTTGTATTAGTGTGTAAAACAGTCGGTAGATGGCTCTGTTATAAGTGTTTTCTCACTATAACTTTGGTTCTGAGTTCCTCTGTTGACTCTGAGCGAGACCTGTCCTCATTTAGAAATGAGAATCAGTTCATTTATACATTCTGTCTGGAAGAGATCAAGACCTGTCCTACAGTATTTGATCCACGTACGTCTGATGATGGTAATGTATTAGGGATATTACACTCCATGGCCAGCAGTACTCTCGTCTCCTTTGCTGGCCGTCTGAAAGGAGCTTTTTTTTTACCAAGCTAGGAAAATCCCTCCAAATTCTAGGCCTAATTTGGGTGTGAGCAGCATTTTTATTTTACCGAAGCATTCGTAGATGACATGACGGAAGAGTAAGGCTTGGTTGATAGATAAAGAAGTTCGTTATACGCCTGCCTAGAACCCATAATGCAGCCAAAAGCTATTCATAACTTTTTTTTTACGAATAAATCACAAACTGAGTTACTAAGCCGTGGCAACTTCTCAAAACATTTTTGTTTCATAGTTTAATGTTTTCTTTCTGCAAATTAATGGCAGCAGCTGCATTCACCAGCAGCTTGTGGTTCATGGCAGGTGATACATTCACCAGCAACTTGTGGTTCATGGCAGGTGATACATTCACCAGCAGCTTGTGGTTCATGGCAGGTGATACATTCACCAGCAACTTGTGGTTCATGGCAGGTGATACATTCACCAGCAACTTGTGGTTCATGGCAGGTGATACATTCACCAGCAGCTTGTGGTTCATGGCAGGTGATACATTCACCAGCAACTTGTGGTTCATGGCAGGTGATACATTCACCAGCAGCTTGTGGTTCATGGCAGGTGATACATTCACCAGCAACTTGTGGTTCATGGCAGGTGATACATTCACCAGCAACTTGTGGTTCATGGCAGGTGATACATTCACCAGCAACTTGTGGTTCATGGCAGGTGATACATTCACCAGCAACTTGTGGTTCATGGCAGGTGATACATTCACCAGCAACTTGTGGGTAATGCACCTGTAACCCTAGACCACAGCATGGGTGTTGTCTTCGTCGTCCTGTTGTCGTTCATCTGTCTCTTTGTCGTCCACCCTCCTTCCCTGATTGATTGTGTACCGTTTTCCTGTTTTTAAACGTCATCCTGTGTCAGTCGCCTGTCCTTGTCATCTTGTACCCGTCGCATGTCGTTGTGGTCTTCCTCTGTCCGTAACTTGTCCTTCTCATCGTCTTCTGTCCGTATCTTCTTCTCATTGCAATCGCCATTTGTCCAATAACTCTCGTAGTAGACGTCTTCTGTCCGTGATTGGTCCTTGTCAACGCCTCCCGTCCGTCTTTTGTATGGAGCATGTCGTTGTCGTCTGTCCGTAGCCGTCGTCGTCGTTTTCTGTTCGTAGCATTTCGTCATATGTCTGTATGTTGTCTTCTTCCTCTGTCTGTTGTCTCTACCCGTCCTCTGTTTGTATATTGTCGTCGTCGTCTGTCTGTCTGTCTGTGTGCTGTCTAGTCGTCTGTCTGTCTGTCTGCTGTCTCGTCGTCGTCTGTCTGTCTACTGTAGTCGTCGTCGTCGTCATGAACGTACTAGAACAGTTTGTTGACCTAAGGCAGTGCCTGAGGAGTCCCTGGAGAGACGGACGCATCGTGGACGTCCCGGACTCGTAGATGACGTGAGGAGTTGTACATAGAGGCTGACGGGTCACAGGCAAGACGTACGCTCCCATCTCAGCCACGTCAGCTGAAAGGTATGATAACATGTTTATCAGGAAATAAGATAAAAAAGTAGAATTCGGATTATCTTAAGGTTGGTGGGTGCTTGTAGATCCGTCTCTTTTTAATGGAAACATGAAAATGGAAATACGATAAAAGGAAAGGGATTACATAGCCTGGCTGTGCGAGGAAAGGAGGTATTGTAATGGCTAGTCTTCGTGTGGCTGGTTCTCCACACAAAACCTATGAGAAGGAGCCAGTCTTGTGCCGGATATCGGTCTGAGGGTGGGACACACGCAGCCTACGTGGACAATGGCCGAAATAATACCTGCAAAAAAGGAAAGGAAGTAAGCAGCAGCAAAGTTGAGGGAAAGAGATGGTTTAAGGAAGGTGGTAACATGGGAGTGAATGAGACAAATGGATTCTGATTCCATCTTCGATAAAGGAGAGATGAGAAAACAGCCACAAAATTCCTATGGAAATTCCGATTCTCTTTGTTGCCCTTTATTTCAGCTTCCCTACTACTGAGGACCATCATCGTCTTGCACCTGAGCTCTGGTTGGTTTTATTTCATCGAGGATGAATGGTTCTCCTGAAGGTTATGGGTGTGTCTGCACGCCCCTAGGGAACCATAATGTTATTCTTCAGTAGCTGCGATAGGGCCATTCTGTCTTATTTTCCCTCTCTCGCCACTCCGCCTCCAGTTTATCCTAGTTCCGCTCCTCCATAAAAACGCGAGACAGAGTGTTCCACGAAGCCCTGAAAATCTTGTTAGGTTGTTGTTTGCCATCTTTCCAGTCCCTGTAAAGAAGGTAAGGCTGGGCGAGCAGTGAGCAGGAAAAGGCATCGCTCCGACGACCCAGCTTACAGAGTTTGTTTACATCCCCCCCTTCAAAGGCCACACATCTTTTGAAAGTGTGTGTGAAGCGTTGGTCCCCCTCTTCCTTTAGAGATGGTGAAATCATTAGTCTTTTCTTGTATCCCTCTGGATGTTCCATTGGCTTCACATAAGACGTGTATTGAGAAAAACTCTGATATTGATATATACAACTGTGATCATTTGTAAGAGGAGCACAGCTCGGGGCTGCACACTCCACTCATTTATATTAGACGGCTTCGTCCATGGACGGTGATAATAACCGACGTCTTTGTTATATTTGACTCTTCTCATAAGGCTTTCTCTCGTGTGTTGATTCCTTTTTAAACTCGTGAGGTGTGTGTCATGTGGTGGTCTAGAATACAAATCAGTATTGGGGAATTGAGATGAGATTTCTCTTATATGGCAACACCCTTTTTACCATAATACATAACATTGTTACACATGGTTATAGATAAGACTTTCAAATGCCATATCAGTCATAATAAATTCTTTTGATAATGGGATTTTGTTGTTGAGGAGAGGGGCTGTTGGTTGGTTGTGAGATCTGCTGTTGATTTACCGCCTCTCTCTCACCATCCCTACATAGCAGGTTGGGCCTCTTGCCCAGCTGTCATGTTGCTGTTTCAGTTCAATGTTAGAATTTTGTCTGGCTCTTCTGTTGCCACCCTACATGATGCACGGCTGTTACCTGGCACGTCTGTTGCCACCCGAACACTGCTGTGTAACGTAAGCTCCAAGTGTTAGCAGACAATGGGATGAAACTCGCATTTTTTTACGGTTTTTCAAAAGGCAGAATCCGCTTTCAGAGAGGAATATGTTGTAAGTATCAACCAGTTTTACGTTCAGACGAGCACCCAGTCAGGTATTTTTATGTGGGAGATGATTGTTGTGTAGGGTGGGTGGGAGAGCAGGATGGGTAGTAGGGGTGGGAGGTCGTCGAAGAGAAGAATGTTGAGAAATAATGGAAGTTTTGATGGTCGGTTAATTAAAGCGAGGTTAGTGATGGCAGTCTGGGGTGTACATGACCTCGATGGAACTCTTACAGGAAAGTATAAATAGGAATGTCTTTCTTACTCCGGTGATGACACATAGTTCTCCAGGGAGGTGCCTCAGATCTGAGGAAAGGTTAGATATTTGATTTCGATAAGAATTTATAGGATATTTTCCCTCTTCAAGAAGTTTATTTATGCTAATGCTAATTTTCAGGACTTTGTCTATAGCTACGTTCTGAAGGTATTGATAACCGTCGTCTTGTCTGCATCTGGTGGGGGTTGGTTCCGGTACCAAACACCGCAGTAGCTGAAAAACCTCTTACCTACGTTGATATTACATATCCTTCCGCTTTCATTTTTATTTCTGGTCATTCAGTGTGTTTCTAATGCTAGGAGGATCGTTTGTTGTTTGCATTTGATTTTGATACAGAAAATGATGTTCGGTCTCTGAGTCTTTTCTGATGAGGCTGATTTCGGACAGTTTATTTTAGTTTTATTGCACATCTTAGTAAGTTTTTTATTTTTTCCTCTTTGGTCAACTTTAAGGACCAGAATTAAGGAGCGTACCCTGAGGAAGGTCTGGCCGAGGCATTGTGAGGAATGAGGATTGTATTTGTCAATAAGTTTTTAGTTTGGTCTATATATCTGGCTATGAAGTCTGCCGTTTTCTTTGCATTATTGTAAGCAGCTCGCTATTATTTTGCGTATTTCAAGTTATCATTTATGATCGGTACAAGTTTTTTTTTTAATCTTGTGGTTTTGATAATGGCCTCTAAGCGTTTCTTTTTATTTATTTTTCTATTTATTTTTGCTGAAATGCTTCACTTTGCATTCGTGTACAGTCTTATCATGTGCCATGTCTCTGACGTCTGCATAAGTTGGTTGAACTCCCTGGAATCCTTCGGTAATCCGTCTTTCACTGGCCGTCATCTCCATATTTCTCATCGTCGGTAAATTTTAAAATTCTGCCAGTGAGTGCCGTCTGTAGATCATCAGTACAAGTGTGGAGTGGACACACACACACACACACACACACACACACACACACACACACACACACACACACACACACACACACATACACACTGTACTATGTAGAGTTATACTACCGTGGAACTTCTATAGGAAAGTATGAATTAGGAACCCCCCCCCCCCCCCACGTACTGAAGTATGGTTCTCCAGGAAGTTTGGTCCTGGAACTGATCCTTATGGAAACCCAGTCGTCACAGTGAGCCAGCATAATGCTGTCTCTTCACTAACTCACTTTGATTCTTTCCAGTCCGCCATCCACTCACAGATTCGATTTCCAGTCTGGCTTTGATTTTACGTGAAATGCCTTTAATAAGTACAACACGTAATAACTGAGGGTACTTTTGAATTCTAGTTATTACATAAATGTGACTAAATAGATTATGTTAGATTCGTTACACTTAATCTTTAATAGCAGAACCTCTTTTGATTTGGTTATTAGTTTATTATATTATAAATATTTATTTGTCCATCATTATCCTTCCTAACATTTCCCCCAAAATGGAAGTCAGGCTACTTAAGTGACTTTTGTATCTTCATTATAGAAGATTGGCTTTATATCGGGAAGGTTCCAGTCGCTTCCAACGTTTCATTCATGTTGTGATTCGTTGAAGATTTTGGTGGTAGGTGACGCTGTTTGTGGGCTCACGGCTTCCATTAGTTTGGGAGAGATGTCGTCACGATCAGCTGACCTACTCGAATGGATTTTTTTTCTAAGCATTTAAGTATTTTGTGGTTTTAGATTTTATGTTCGTCTGGTATGTAGTCACTACAAACACGTTTTGTGTGTTATATAACTGAGAAAATACTCGTTCGGCAAAGACGAAATTTCTTTATTGTGTTTACTTAAAGTATTATTTTCATTGAAATAATGAACAAATGTTACCTTTGATATTTTTCCTGCTACTTATGTACGTAGAATATTTTCCAGTTATGTAAGCTTAACTCTATCCTGGGGCTGATAAGGCCCCCCATGTAGATGTGGCACCAGCTGCTCACAGGAATTAGGATTGTACCACCTAGATACAACATCCCAGCTTTTGAGAAGCATATTTTGTGATGGGGCTTTCAACGTGAGAGATATGGCTGTGGCCGACGTGTGTGTAATACTACGCGGCTGAAATTGAATAGTAGGAAAAGAGTGAGGTTTAGAGAGACACACGGGTAGAAATTGTCTTTTTACACTGTTCAGTTTAATCATGTTATTGCTTCCCCCTTTCCACGTTGTTACAAAGGTCCGAATTCAGAGAGGAAAACATGTATAGAGCGAGTAAACGATCGAGTATCAGGGTGGGCCAGCATAAGGGTGAAGAGGTTGAGGCTGGAGGCAAGACCGTTTATGGAGAGAAGAAAGAATGTAGGATGGTTGCAGCTGAGCCCTGGGGAACACCACTGTTGACGTGGTAAGAGGGAGAAGTCTCTCCGGCAAACAGTTGCTGCAGTGGAACGACCGGAGGGCAAACAATGTTTAGAGAACAAAGAAAAGCGGTAAAGACAAAGAAGGGAAGTTGAGGAAGACAATGAGTGTTGAGGAGAGGTTCAAAGACTTAGGCAGAAATGAGAGCGAGGAGACGAAGAGTTAGTGCGGTCGCCTTTCTTGGGGATGAGCTGCGCCAAAACGTGATTCCAAGATGAAGGGAAGGTTCACGTTATAAGACAAAAGACGAAACAGGCGGAGGCAAGAATCGGAGTTAATACTGTGGTATTCTTTTTGAGGACATGATGCATGCCACCTGGACGACACCTCTTGTGCACCTGGAGCTGTGAGTGATCTGGGAAGACCTTGCGTGAGGAAAATATAGGTGATGACATGTTTAATAGGAGGGAGAAGTGGAGGAAGTAGAAGTGGAAATCATGCAAGATGGAGTGATCGGAAATAAGATGCAAACAAGAGCGGTTTAATGACTTTGAGAGTTGGCTATTGATTGATGTTAAGGAAAGAGGTAGAAAGGTTGAATTACAGTTGTTGGTGATGCATTTTGTTGGTTAAACACCAGATGATTTATCCACTGAAGAGAGAGTCAAATCACTTTTTGATAAGAACATGTTTAACTCTGCGAAGAACACTTCTGCAGTGATTCCCAGTGGAAAGAAGACGAAATGTGATTTAGGAGAGGAAAGTCTCATGGCTCGATATTTTCTGCCTCTGTTGCGGTTAGCATCACAACAACAAATGGCGATCAGACACACGACTGTGAGGATAAGAGTTTAGTTGAAGGGATGTAAGACTCCATCCCCGCCATCTGTTATACGGCCAGCACAGCTGGAGGGATGATCCCAGCCAGGCATGGTAGTACCGGTCATAAGGAAGGTCTCTGTATAAGTTGTGCAAGGAAGACCATAGTAAGCCCCTCATTCATCGTCGTCTTCCTTGAAGATCATGATATTGACATCTGTCTGAGAGAGTGTCGAGAAAACTGGGATCGAGAGAGAACTGCTAGGGACCGACGACTTTGAAAACCTAAAGTAAAAAAAAGGATGAGCTAATCCAAAGTTAGATTTCTCCTGGCTACCGTGTGCTTCAGTTTACATAGCCAAGAAAGTTTGCCTAGTCCACTTTCGTATGATCTAACCATCACACGTAAGTCAAAAGCTGAGGGAAGTAATGAATGCATAGGAAATATCGCCGGAAGACCTGCATCGTATGTGCATCTGTATGGATCAGGTCGTCTGGATATTGTCTTCCCAGATAGCCTCTATGAAACGTGTTTTCCGTTTATTTTTTTATGAACTTCCATGTCCTGTCCTGAAGCAGATAACCTCATCATAGACCACCAGGTCTTGTGTTATCTGTCCTGCTCGTGTATTGTCCTGCAGTAGATAATTTCGTCATAGACCACCAGGTCTTGTGTTATCTGTCCTGCTCGTGTACTGTCCTGCAGTAGATAATTTCGTCATAGACCACCAGGTCTTGTGTTATCTGTCCTGCTCGTGTACTGTCCTGTGTAAACATGACCACTGGTCGTCTGCATCATCAAGGTCTCTGGAGTTTATCACCATGGTAGCAGCCCCGACCCCACGTCATTAAAATTCGCCAACTATGACGTATCAAAAACATGCATTTTAAAGGATTGTAATTATCACCTGGGAAAAAAAAAGCATTTTTCCTCATCACTATGATTAAAGCCGAGTAACGCGATGACTAAATTACGTGGCGCACGCGGACGGTGTGTTGTGTGGTGGGCGCTGTGAACTTGTACGCTAGGAAACTGTTGCGTCACTCAGTGTAGGTCCTGGAGGGTAGGGAGCAATGCCTCGTACTGCATCTCTCTTCCTTCCTTCCTTTCTTCCTTCCTTAATGCACTTTGTCGTCATCCATCTCTTGTCTTGATCCTCTCTTATCTCTCCTTGTTCATCATCTTCTCTTGTCTGCTCGCTCATTATCCTCCGTTGTGTGTTCGCCCATCATTCTTTGTTGTCTGCACAATGATATCCCGCTGTTGTGTATTTCCTCCTCCTCATCATCATCCATTGTGTGTCAGCTCATCATCCTTTCCCGTCTTCCGTCGTACGTCTGTGCTTCATGTGTGTTTCAATAATTATTATATTCAGCCACCTTACGTATCAAGCTTCCCACACCGTACACTCCCTCTGTATCTGACGAACTCACGCATGTTTCAAGTGCGCTTTTGTGTCCCCATCTGTTGACACAGCGTCTGGTCTGAACTCTAGATTTGCATGCCCGACTCTATGTTTACGCTTGCTCAAGAGAGCCATGTAACCAGTTATTTTTCCCGTCAGACTTGGACAGAATAATGATCCTTTCCCCTGACTTAAGAATTTGTGTTTACTCCATGTTTCCAGTAGGTCTACATCAAAGTAAGGGACACGGGGCTTCATCACGAATATCTGAGCTAACTCCCTCCTACATCCAGTCGTTTGCGTCTGTATTTGACCAAGTTGAACAGTTGTGTGGAAGTTAGTCTGGCCGCTCAGTAGGGCCTTAAGTTTATAATGGTCCAGATTCCTTCAGATATTTGGTTATATAGAGGGAAACTTTCGTACGTGAAGTCAGAACGGAAGCTGGCATGAGAGGGCTATAGTGATGGAGTCTCACACAGGTAGAGGGGACGGGAAGGTGCTACCGGACTCCGCCTGCTCGAGGTTATGCCCAGCATGGAAAGTCCCCATTGGCGAGTGTGGATCATCGCCCGGGACATTCTCAGAGCATCTCAAGTGTTCAGGATACTGAAAGAAAATGTGATCAGGATTATGACGAAACGACCATTGAGCACAACGGTACGACCGGTCATCATGACGGTACGACCATTGAGCACTACGGTACGACCCTTGAGCACGACGGTACGACCCTTGAGCAAGCACGACGGTACGACCCCTGAGCACAACGGTACGACACCCTTCATCATGAGGTACGACCAATGAGCACAACGGTACGACCCTTCATCATGACGGTACGACCATTGAGCACAACGGTACGACCTTGAGAACAACGGTGCGACCCTTGAGAACAACGGTACCACCGTTCATCATGACGGTGCGACCATTGAGCACAACGGCACGACCCTTGAGAACAACGGTACGACCCTTCATCATGACGGTACGACCCTTGGATATGATGACGTAATCTCTAAACTGACCCCCAGGCTATCATGTGAGCCTTAGGATAGCATCGTCGTGCTCGAGGGCTTCACCTACA
>NC_092227.1:67571511-67584011 GCF_036320965.1 Panulirus ornatus | reverse complement strand
ACCAACCGATGATATAACATGTTCCACTTGTCCGCTGCTCTGTTGCTTTAGAATGATTTCATCAGATATCCCAGGCCTTTCTTTGTAGTCTAGTAAATGTGGAGGTATTGTGTATGTGTATGTTTATCTTTTTGTTAATATGGGGAGGAAGCCTTACGTTCGTGGGGCTCCACCATTTAGTATTCCGTTTCTATCACACCGACTTTAAATATGCCGGCGTTATTGACATTCACTTGTTCTGTAAAGGTTGTTCCACAGATCCACTCCTCTTTAAGGCGGTAACATGTCTGCGCCTCCATGCTGACCCTTGCTGTCGCGTTCAGCTGTATATTAAAGACCTGCGCTTTGTCATCATCATCATCCTGGCCTCCAAGGACTTTGAAGGTAGTTATCAGCAGGTATCTCCGTATCCTGTAGCTAGTGCGGACAGACTACTGTTTTCGTCTCTTCATAACTAACTTCATAATAGGCATCATCTTTGTTTTGTTCTGCTATACCAAACTTCTGTGGTATGTTACAGTTTAGGTCGAAGGTACGTCGTATATAAATGTATTTTCATAACATCTTGTTGACCATGTACGTAACGGCAGTGTTGACATTCAAGAACATATAATCTGCTTCTGTTAAAGCTCCTCGTCACGTCTTATTTTTTCCTCCGTGATACGTTTAATATAATGTTAGCTCCAAGTTTGCTTTCCCAGGATGATCCTTTAACCTTGTTCCCGCCTGTGTGATAGTTACACAGTGTGGTATGTTCTCACTCCGTCTTATCCTCAGTACTCACATAAGGAAAACGTGGATTTCATAAGAGTTCTTTCTAACAGCTGCTACATTTTGCACTTCCCAGTCCTGTTCATTTCATCTTTACATATAGCATAGTTAGCAAAGATATTCAGGTATGATTTCCTGACCTCTGGCAAGTCATTCAGAGCCTCGGAAACATCGATGACCCCAGCACTTAACCTTGGTGGACACCACAAGCTTTGCCCCCGCCCGGCTTGGAGAGTCCCAGTGTATACTGTCTGTCTTCTCCCAGTTGTCGTCAGTTCAGTGAAGTGGTCACCTCTGATACCAACTTGAGCATGAAGCTGTTTTAACGATCTTCTTTGAATCAGAGTGAAAAGCCTTCTGGCAGTCCCAGAAAGCTAAGTCTATCCTCAATGATCTCACGTTTTTCAGATGTTGCTTAATCTTTCGATGTTATATTAAATCATTCATCTCCTGTTTCCATGGTGTACCTCACTGAAGTAACTCGATTTTCCTGATTATCCTCATTGCCACCACACCAGCCATTACGAGTCAGTAGTTTAGTGGCTGGATAATGGCTGGTGTCAGGACGGTGGCTGGTGTCAGGACAGTGGCTGGTGTCAGGACGGTGGCTGGTGTCAGGACGGTGGCTGGTGTCAGGACAGTGGCTGGTGTCAGGACGGTGGCTGGTGTCAGGACAGTGGCTGGTGTCAGGACAGTGACTGGTGTCAGGACGGTGGCTGGTGTCGGACAGTGGCTGGTGTCAGGACAGTGACTGGTGTCGGACAGTCGCTGGTGTCAGGACGGTGGCTGGTGTCAGGACGGTGGCTGGTGTCAGGACAGTGGCTGGTGTCAGGACGGTGGCTGGTGTCAGGACGGTGGCTGGTGTCAGGACGGTGGCTGGTGTCGGACAGTGGCTGGTGTCAGGACAGTGACTGGTGTCGGACAGTCGCTGGTGTCAGGACGGTGGCTGGTGTCAGGACGGTGGCTGGTGTCAGGACAGTGGCTGGTGTCAGGACGGTGGCTGGTGTCAGGACAGTGGCTGGTGTCAGGACAGTGACTGGTGTCAGGACGGTGGCTGGTGTCGGACAGTGGCTGGTGTCAGGACAGTGACTGGTGTCGGACAGTTGCTGGTGTCAGGACGGTGGCTGGTGTCAGGACGGTGGCTGGTGTCAGGACAGTGGCTGGTGTCAGGACGGTGGCTGGTGTCGGACAGTCGCTGGTGTCAGGACGGTGGCTGGTGTCAGGACGGTGGCTGGTGTCAGGACAGTGGCTGGTGTCAGGACGGTGGCTGGTGTCAGGACAGTGTCTGGTGTCAGGACAGTGGCTGGTGTCAGGACGGTGGCTGGTGTCAGGACGGTGGCTGGTGTCAGGACGGTGGCTGGTGTCAGGACAGTGTCTGGTGTCAGGACGGTGGCTGGTGTCAGGACGGTGGCTGGTGTCAGGACGGTGTCTGGTGTCAGGACGGTGGCTGGTGTCAGGACGGTGTCTGGTGTCAGGACGGTGGCTGGTGTCAGGACAGTGGCTGGTGTCAGGACGGTGGCTGGTGTCAGGACGGTGGCTGGTGTCAGGACAGTGGCTGGTGTCAGGACGGTGGCTGGTGTCAGGACGGTGTCTGGTGTCAGGACGGTGGCTGGTGTCAGGACGGTGGCCGGTGTCAGGACAGTGACTGGTGTCAGGACAGTGACTGGTGTCGGACAGTCGCTGGTGTCAGGACGGTGGCTGGTGTCAGGACGGTGGCTGGTGTCAGGACGGTAGCTGGTGTCAGGACGGTGGCTGGTGTCAGGACGGTGGCTGGTGTCAGGACGGTGGCTGGTGTCAGGACGGTGGCTGGTGTCAGGACGGTGGCTGGTGTCAGGACGGTAGCTGGTGTCAGGACGGTGGCTGGTGTCAGGACGGTGGCCGGTGTCAGGACAGTGGCTGGTGTCAGGACAGTGACTGGTGTCGGACAGTCGCTGGTGTCAGGACGGTGGCTGGTGTCAGGACGGTGGCTGGTGTCAGGACGGTAGCTGGTGTCAGGACGGTGGCTGGTGTCAGGACGGTGGCTGGTGTCAGGACGGTGGCTGGTGTCAGGACGGTGGCTGGTGTCAGGACGGTGGCTGGTGTCAGGACGGTGGCTGGTGTCAGGACGGTGGCTGGTGTCAGGACAGTGGCTGGTGTCAGGACAGTGGCTGGTGTCAGGACGGTGGCTGGTGTCAGGACGGTGGCTGGTGTCAGGACGGTGGCTGGTGTCAGGACAGTGGCTGGTGTCAGGACGGTGGCTGGTGTCAGGACGGTGGCTGGTGTCAGGACGGTGGCTGGTGTCAGGACGGTGGCTGGTGTCAGGACGGTGGCTGGTGTCAGGACGGTGGCTGGTGTCAGGACGGTGGCTGGTGTCAGGACGGTGGCTGGTGTCAGGACGGTGGCTGGTGTCAGGACAGAACCATGAGCGTTCCTCTGGAGTGGGGTCGCGGGCATCAGCACCACTGTTGAATATTCAAGAGAGAATGCAAAGTGGCAAGACCATAAATACTCTTCATGGCAAACTCATATTTCATTATCTGTTTGTAATGTTTGCCAGCGGTTCATAGGATGCGTGGTAACCAAAGCTCAACCCACAAAAGACTCAGTTTAGAACCACAGTAACAGACCATATTAGCTTTCGTCAAAAATGTTTCCTGTATACACCTGGGTTCATTATGTCTGTATCGCCTCGGATGTCGATTACCTTTTCACTGTTGTATTAAGTGATACACACACGACTGTGATTGCCTGGCGAAAGTACAAAGGAAATTTAAAAGCAGCAGGCCATTGGGTCCGACCAGTTTGGCTGTGATAGTGGCACGGATCAGAAACTCACAGATTAGTGTGGTGTGAGCACAAAAAACATACACACGTACCCTAGAGAAGAACTGCTCACGTTTCACGTAACTAAGAAGGCGAAGTTAACGACAACAAATAGCCTTAACAATGATAGGTACAATGAAGACAGAAAAAAAAATGCACGAAATATTCCAGAGAGAATTGAAGTTATTTAATGATTGCGTTTGTTGCTCATGAGCTCGGCAGGAATGGCATGCGTAGTGAAGTAAAGATTTATGAAAATACATCACATTATTTACCAAATAGTTGACTCCACAGGAACTGTAGAAAAATTATATTAAAGCCCACACGAGAAATGATTCATTTTTAGCTCACATTGCTCAACACTATAGGGTGTTACTGAGGTTAGATTCTATCGTCACGCCGCTGGGGTGCCAATTTTTTTGGATTTAGTTTGTATCCATGTTTACAGCCTGGATTTATAAAACGTCATTGCCATTTACGAATTACGTTTACAAAACAGGACCTCCATTGCCGTTATAAAACTAAAACGTACTAAACAGCTGCAAGTTGTGTATCAGCTCCACAAGATACAACCCATATTTTACCGTACACCAGAAACTCGAGAAAGAGGATTTATCTGCTTTCATCTTTGATCTACGAAGCATTCTCGTCCACCAGTATCCAGGTTCTGATCATGGTGGATCGACGCAAAGGTATGAATATCTTTATTGTTAAGTAAAGAGACACCTTGTACGAACTGATGAATCTGGGAGGGTTTTCTTGGAGGGTTCTTACGAGTGATGACTGGAGACGCAACTTGTGGGAGTTGAAGAATTTAGGAGGTGGTCGTCGGAGGGTTTCATGTAGGGGCTGGTTAGCCATTAAGGAGAAAAAGAGAATGAAAACATATGGTTATTAGACCTTAAGATGGCTCAGTCCAGTTGCTCCACAGTCAGTAGCAGCAGCAGGAGGGTCGTGTCGTGGTTCCCCTTGCTTTCTTCAGAGCCATACCTACAGCTTTGGTTAAAGTCACAATAGCCAAAGACATAGGCTTTTATCCCTTCGGATATTCACGAGATCTTGAGTGCAAACAAAATGCCTCTAGTATCCTCTTCCAGGGATTTCCATGGGCAGTTACCGGGCCTGGATCTGACTCATATTCTGGCTGGAAGCAGTTCCTCGGGTTGGTTATAGTCAATCCCTGACACTTTCCTACCGACACCATAGCAGACCAGGGCGTTTAGAAAACGAATAGTGACGATGTTATGATGGCCGGATTTCCCGAGGGGTTACATTCCTGAAATATCTTTCAATGTCATAGAAAGTTGAGTCTATTTTTATATTTCTGTGAAGTCTACGATGTTTCTCTTTCAACAAGAGAGGAAGAGGGAATTAAATCGTGTGGTATTCCTTCCAAAATTTGTTATAAAAGACTTGTTACCGTTTGCGCTCTCCCCTTAGGGTATGCTGGGACTTGATTGGCTATTAGCTGAGCATCCCATTGGCTGCGGACCAACCCTGACGCCGCCCTCTTGTTGCCATGGTGACTGGCCGTAGACGCCGGCCCGGTCTGCGGGTACATTACCAGTGACTGATGGAGTCAGCTTAGCTGAACAATGTTGCTGCAGGGGATTAGATATGAGAGACGTAATCTTCTATTTAAATCCTGATGAAAGGAAATGGGGTTCTTCCCTCGAGAAATTTATTAATATGTAATCGAAACCTTTTTCAGTAAGGATGAATGGCCCTTAAGTACAAAGGTACGGTCGTTGAACACAAAGGTACGACCCGTATTCACGACGGTACGACCCATTAGTAAGGCAGGATGACACATACACGACGGGACGACTGAACACGACACTACTACACGAACGTGACTTACGACCCCTTGGGTATAATGGCTTGACCTTTGACCTGACTCTTAACGGTTTTCTTGCTGAGGTCCCTCGTGGTCCAGACGGTGAGTCAGTCCCCATGGTTCCAGTCCAAACAGTGGGTCAGACTTCGTGGTCCTCAGTCATTCTCAGTTATTCCCCCGAGGTCTCCAGACTGCACGGCCGGTCAGTCTCCAGTGCTCCATAGTCCACAAGGTGGGTCAGTCCCCAGTGGTCCAGAGTCCACATAGTAGATCAATTTCCAGTGGTCCATAGTCCACAAGGTGGGTCAGTCCCCAGTAGTCCATAGCCTACATGGTGTGTCAGTCCCCAGTGGTCCATAGTCCACATGGTGGGTCAGGCCACAGTGGTCCAGAGTCCACATAGTGGGTCAGTCCACATAGTGGATCAGTCTCCAGTGGTCCATGGTCCGCTCGGCGGGTGGGTCTTCCCTTGGTCCCCATTCCACGCACTCCGCTGGTTGGGGATCGCTTCCGTCATTCGTCCCTGGACGACCACATCAAGTGACGACTGATGGAAGAGTTCTGGGGGTCGTCTGTCATCACGTGTGTGTGATGGTGGCACCGTAGATATGGCCCAGTACCCCAGTGATTAACATGATGAGGTAGGGGTGTGGTACCCTCATGATAACATTACTCACATATGGTGTATAATCAGTTGTGTCACGTGGTATAGATCCGTAGATGGTTACGTCACGTACTACCATGGCCTGGTTGTGAGGAGAGGACCATACATACGCTGGGTATCATGGTGGCAACGTCATCAGCCCTCATTTGTCCATCCTGGAGAGGTTGGTAAGGTGAGGACCACCTCCATGTTTCGAAGTCCATACAACTGTGGAGTGGAGGCCCCACCCATGTCAGTTGGCGGAGGTGAAGGAATTGCTGGTTGTGTTATTCTCAGTGACGTGATTCAAGCGGGTATGACATAGTGCACATATACCCACTGGCTTGTTTGGATCTTACACTCGTCCTGGAGGCGATCTTCGTGGTCTCCAGCAGTAGGAGGTAGGTACAGACTGTAGGGAGTCATGCTTAGGAGGAGGAGGAGTAGTGAGTGGCAGCGCCTCACAGTCCCCAGACATGCTGGCGTGAGGGTTGGTGTTGTGTCAGCATGACCCTGCAGGGAACACGTCGTCCCCAGCCCCACCAGCTGTGAGGGGGAGCTGCTGTGTTCAACATCTTCCTTCCATGATATGTCGTCATTCTCGGAGCATAATGGCGCTAATACCTTTTTTTTCAAAATCATTTTACGAAGGAATTTTCTCTCCATTTTTTTCGTACTTCTGAAGTATTTTGACTAAGTGAGTCAGTCATGTGAAATTAAGATCTGTATTTACATATTTAGCAGTGCTTTGAACGTCTGTGTGACGTATGAACTCCAAGATTATTTCCCCCCTGATTCAAACCAGTTCAAGTCATACTTGAAAACTCTCGTGTCCAACTTGTGTGCTGTACGTTTGGGGCACCTCTCATGCCTCCCGCCTCACGAGCTGCAAACTTGACTTGCACTGAGGAGCAGTGAGGAGTACGAGGTGGGAGTGCAACAGCTGACCTGACCTACCGACTCATGCCAGCGTCCTCACGGCTCATACCTCCAAGAGCTGGGGCCCCACGAGTGTAGAACTCTCCATCCGTATTGTACAACGAGGTAATTACATGGCGGCTGCGCCTTGACCTCAGAGTCGATTGTAAAAAGACAGTTGACCTGATGTGACAACACACGACAGTTTCCTGACCTCCCAGACGACCCAGTGGTTAACAACGTCTGACCTGATAGCTTCTTGACTCCTTCCTTACCCCAGACGACGGTTGGAGCCAATTCCACCAGCCAGACGACATCATTTCCAGGCAATTTACTGCGCCGCCCAACTATATTTAAACGACAACAGCTGTAGGCCTAGTTGGGTAGTTAAGGTCGGTCCTTTGTGCTCGGCATAATAAAGAGATTCAGAGTTAATTAACTCATCAAGGGAATAATTTAGGTGGGCGAGATAGCGTCCATTAGCTAAAGATGAGTTATTATACGATCTTTTATTTTTCGTAAGCCACACTGGGGGGAGAGGTGATGCCCTGGCACGGGGCTGCTTCAGTTTTACCAGAGGCAGGTCTCTGTCGTCGCTGCCGACGCCCGGCATCACCTGTGGAAGGTCGTGGACTGACGTCGGAGGTGAGGACTGAATTACCACGGGGCTGGTGAAGCCACTACGTCAGGGTGTAGCGCGTGGTACACTGGGACGACTGCCCCGGGGGGATACACCTGCCTCCCCAGCCCACTGGGTATAGTCGGCGGTGTTGTGCCTCGATGCATGTTGCCTGCCCATCCTTCTAGTACAGTGACCAACCACGAGAGAAGGATCACTTGATGACTCTCCACCACAATGATAACACTGTGAGGGGCCATAACTTGATTCTCGGGACTAGTTTGTATGAAGCCTATTATTATGATTATTATTATTGTTATTATTATTATTATTATTATTATTATTATTATTATTATTATTATTATTATTATCATTATTAACGGAATTAGTTCAAGTTGGTCAGCAGTGAATTATTAACCCGTTAACGCGGCGCAAGATTAACCATTGTATCCTAACGTAATCTTGCAAAACCTAACCTAACTGTAGTGTAATGTAGCAACCTAACCTAACCTAACCTAACCTAATTCATCGCCAACCCCAACTCATCATAACCTAACTTTAACTCTCCTAACAACCCAGCCGAACCTGTCTCAACCTAATTTAGCTCATCCAAAACCTAGTCTAAGCTAACACAACCGAACTTGGCTTAAATCATGCCAGCTTACGAGTCATAAGGTGAGTGTATAGTGAGAGACGTCAGTGTGGTGCGTGGTTAGAAACCCGCCGCTGACTACCACCACCATGGTGATCATGAGGGCAAAATGACACACACCTGACGGGGGAAAGGTGTGTGTGTGTGTGTGTGTGTGTGTGTGTGTGTGTGTGTGTGTGTGTGTGTGGAAGCCTGACAAGGGATGATGAGGCCATTGATTGGATGACGTCTATGGTCGTGTCACCCAAGGACTGGGAAAAATAAATGAGGTGGAGGCTCGAGCACCGAGTAGACTACCTGTACTCGGGGATGTAGGGGAGTGTCTTGTGACTGCTCAGGGAGTTTAGTGAACTGTGTTGACGTTACGCTCGGGTTGAGTGGTGTTGGAACTACACACGGGTGGGTGAAGCTACGCAGGCACTGCTACAGTTTCATGACACTACACAGGGATGTAGTGAATTGTCTCGAGATGAAGGAGAGATTTAGTGGTGTTGAAACTACACAGGGATTTGATGCCAAGGTTTTGTTGCTGGGGGTTTGGTCAGGTGGAGATGTTTGATAAGGGAATGACAGGGGCTACAGTGGCCGACTGGAAACTTAGGATTCAGTCGTGTGTTGAACATGCCTGGAATCGGCTTACATTGCTCGCGAGAGATCCACACAAATTCACCTTGTATGTATTTTATAACTTTCGCAGATTACGTTACAGATTATTACTTCTAATTCACATCTATATATCTATCATTTGTATTCATTTAGTTATTTATTTATTTATGTCTTTTCCAAATGTTCTGTTCGGGACCCTTCCCATCTTTCCATGGATCACACATGACTGGAATTGTGTAAATCATATAGACTCGTTCGGACATTAATTAGCCAGAGTCTGATATCAGTGAAGCCATAATTCAGGCATCACTCGGCCGTAATTGAGGTGTGGAGATGAGGACGCCTGGCGGAGGGCGTGAGGAAGACTCCCTCCTCCTCCTCCTCCTCCTC
The DNA here is from genome assembly GCF_036320965.1 of Panulirus ornatus. Classification (NCBI taxonomy): domain Eukaryota; kingdom Metazoa; phylum Arthropoda; class Malacostraca; order Decapoda; family Palinuridae; genus Panulirus; species Panulirus ornatus. The sequence goes on along the minus strand of NC_092227.1, from coordinate 67,574,773 downwards.
CTCCAGGCACACCACACGTGCTTATTATACTCCATCACCCTTCACCTCCCTCCCCATCCTCATTAACTACCCTCGTCACCTCCCCACCTCTGTGTGCCCTATCTTCTACCCTCACCTCTCTCTCTCTCTCTCTCTCTCTCTCTCTCTCTCTCTCTCTCTCTCTCTCTCTCTCTCTCTCTCTCTCTCTCTCTCTCTCTCTCTCTCTCCTCTCTCTCTCTCTCTTCCCCCCCCCTCTCTCTCTCTCTCTCTCTCTCTCTCTCTCTCTCTCTCTCTCTCTCTCTCTCTCTCTCTCTCTGGAGTGAGGCAGCACTACATTGATCATGAAGCTCCGCCTCTGTGGCCCAGGTGGCTGTCTATCCTCCCTGCCTCACCCACACGTGGGCTGCTGGTACTCAGTCCACAGACACTGGACAATACGTAGTTATGTGCCCTTCAACCATACTCTCACTGAATTACTTTGTGTATGTATATCTAGGCAATGAATATTTCAAAACCCCCCCAAAAAGCTGAAGACACCTAACTCACATGACTTGTTCATCGCAAGTGGTAGTAGCAGAGAGAGAGAGAGAGAGAGAGAGAGAGAGAGAGAGAGAGAGAGAGAGAGAGAGAGAGAGAGGGAGGGAGAGAGAGAGGAGATGAAAGCACAGAAGAAAAGAGAGGTGATGAGTGTGGAACAGGTAGCACCGGCAATAACGGATGAACCAGTTTATCCTTGTGTCTACTATCGAGGCATTTGGCGTCCATGACGTAGAAACTCAACCAACCCACCCCACTTCACTTCCTCCTCCTCCTCCTCCTCCTCCTCCTCCTCCCCCCCCCACCTCACCAAAAAAAAAAAAAAATGTTGAGCCGAAGATTTTGTGAAAGGATTTCTCAGAAATGAAGAGAAGTTATTACTTTACGAATAAACGGGTTGGGAGGAAAGCTACAAAACGCACTGACGAGGTTTTACCGTGAGGGTAAAGCTTGTGTGTGAATGGAAAGGCAGGAGAGAGAGAGAGAGAGAGAGAGAGAGAGAGAGAGAGAGAGAGAGAGAGAGAGAGAGAGGGGTCCTGGAGAAGGTGGAGCTGAGTCAAGGATGTGTAGCCTCACCACGACGAGCATGGAGTGCAGAACGAAGTTGCCGCTGATGGGGAAAATGTCAGGTGATGAAATAGACGGTTGTTTGATCTGTTCATGGATTGAGTGATGAGCAAGGTAAATGTGAGGGTACTGGAGCAAGAGAAGTCTTTACTTTGTCGGGGTTGGAGGGTGTGGGAGATAAATCTGTTGCTGTTTGCAGATGACACGGCTCTGGTGGCATACTCCAAGATGAAACTCCTGAAGATGTTGCCAGAGACTTGAAATGTGTGGGGAGGGAGGAAGTTAACCGTAAAAGTTGACAATAGTGAGGTAATGAGGTGTAGCAGGGGGATAAGACTGGGTGATTTTAATGTTACTGTGAATAGGGAGGACTTTGGAGGCGGTGAAGGTACCGAGTGGACGCGGCAGCAGATGGAACCACTGGAGCTAAAGTCAGTCATAGGTTTGAAAATGGGAAATGGAGGCTATAGTTCTAGTTGCGTTGACAGGTATGTAGAGGGAGACATCAGTGTAATAGAAAAGTTGGGTATGTTTGAAGGTACAGTTAGTCCCGGCAGTGTTGTGCTGATGTGCGTCTTAGTCCTCGAACGCAAAAGTAGGGAAGATGACGCGTTGGAAGTGGAGTTCTGCAGGAGGGTATGTGGTGTGAGGAGGGTTGATGGCGTACGGGATGAGACTGTGAGAGAATGGTGTGGTTGTGGGTATGTGCAGTCTGATTACGAAAGGTGACTGGGGTGTCCTGATATGAGTTAGACAGATGTTCTTACCGTACACTTGGCAGACAATTGGTTAATACGCCCATCTATGTTCCTATCCAGCCTTGCATTACATCCCTGTTTAAATGTCGGTCATCTTTGGCAAGCAAGCTTCTCCCTCCGCTGAAACTATCGCAGAGATCTATGCATGCATCCCCCTGGGCGCTACAGATGTCCTCTTCTTTCATCACAGATACCTAGCATTCACCTGGAAATTTCAGTTCCAGCATCATACATCGGAATACGTCCGAACGCGACAACCTTCCCTCGGCTTTCTTTATACTTCCCAGTAAGTCTCCAATTCTTCCAAAGGATCTCATCTGATTTACCGTGTTGTTGGTCCCATCTTGAACAGCAGCCTCAGTATCTTCAGCTACGTTCCTGATGATAAAGTCTTGATTCTTTTGTGTCAAGTCTTCCAGCTTATCCCTCCCCCGAGTGACACAGCTTCCCATGTCTGCTCCTGCCACACACCGCTGTACCTGAGTGTTCAAAGACTACCAGACCAGGGTGACGCTTGGGTCTTCGTCGTCCGTCGCTTTACCTATCGTATGTTTGTGTTAATCTACCACATGACTCGGGGTTTTGCTCCATTCCTAACCACTTTCATCCTCTGTCGTCTGCACCATAACCATTGTAGTTGCTGTGTTTCTCATTTTCTTTGTAACAACTTCGCTCCTCCTCGCAAAGTCTAATGTTTTATCTCTGATTTGATTGGATCCGCCTTCACATACACACACACACACACACACACACACACACACACTGAGTCTCCTAGCTACCCTACCGATAGCTACCGTCTTTTCATTGATATCTTCTGGTAAAATGTTCTGTAGATTACAGGACAGCAAGGAATGTATTTACCATCGTCTCTCTGCAGTATATCTTCTTGTAGGTAACACACACTGGGGTACGACAGGCAAAGTGTTACGGGTCCGAATTAATGATTCGACAAGGAACTGGTCTTGACATTTCTCAGTCTTTATGACCAGTTCTTGTAAGTGTTCGTGGATTTACGAAGGATTATAAGGCTTTCTAAGGTTTAGACACTAATTCTTGTAATTTATTGATTTATTATCTTTTTTTATTTGATTGAACTTGGGTTCTTAGCATTCGTTATTGTAAGGAAACTGTTTCACTTGGTTTGTCCTCAGATTGGTTTCTTATCTTGATGATAATGATAATAATAATGATAATGACAATAATGATATTACTTTTATTATAGTTTCCGTAGAATGTATAATGAAAATGATTGTATTGGAAAAAAGGTTATTAGTAGGAAATTTGATTGAGAAATGTCTTACCTTAAGAATTCATAGTAAAGTGATACAAAGGGGTGGTTTAGAGGCATGCATGAGATGGAGTGAATTGGGTCGATGCGGTGTACGGGGAGCGACGAGTTGTCAGTGGGCTTAGAGTAGGGC
>NC_092227.1:67506511-67566511 GCF_036320965.1 Panulirus ornatus | reverse complement strand
ACTTCCTTCCATTCTTCGTGCATGGTCGGTTTACTGCGTCTTTCGTGAGGGGTTGGCTGATGTTTCCAGCGCGTCACAGGCGGCTAAAGCGTTCCTTAAAGTCATCTTGTTCCTGGTGCGTCGACTGGGGCCCAAGAGCCTGGATGGCCGATTTTGCCTCTCTTTACTTCGGTCAAGCATTGACGAATCAATTATGGACCAGGTTTGGGGAAGTGGTTATGAGCGCGTGTTGAATATCTTGGGCTGGAGTCCACGAATGAGGAAGGGTCGGTTTACGACGGCTGAGGCACAGGATTGCTGTGGGAACGAGGTGCAGGTGGCTTCTGGGGCCGATGTTGAACGTTGTTTCGTAAGTAGGATGCAGGATTGTTGTGGTGAGTGGCGCTGCTGGACGCACACTTGGAGCAAGAGGCGGAGAATGATGACAGTGTCACACTGGCACCAGGAGTGTGGTCGGTCGGGTGTCTTCCATAGGTTCACATAGGTTAAGGGCGATGAGGCTCATGTTAATTCCGGCCAGCAATACATCTGTTCTCTCCTTGGGAGCCTTTATTTTAGTGACAAATGTTACGTCCATGCTGAGGAGCTATGGCAGATGTCTGACCCGACGATATATGAGGTGAGGTGCTCAGATATCGAGGAGGGTGTCTGTGTCATCACATCCATGACAAACGGAACCGCCTCTCACAATATGACCCAGAGAAGTGCCAAGAATCCTTCGACGCAGATCTCGGATGGATTGATTCCGGCGAAGCGATGATGAATGTGGGCGTGTGTTGTTGACAGGTGCGTGGGTCATGCTGGCTCACACGCCATGCACATGTTTCCGAGACCGAGCAATATCTTGACACATGACAGGTACTCCGGCACCTACAGGAGGATGGGAGAAGAGTTCTTCATCCTTCTGACTGCCCTGGGTGGGTAGATATCACGATGAAAGTAAAACTTCTCGAGTGGTGGGGTCTGGAGCACTCCATACCACAGCCAGATTGGTGATGGGAACCCCATCATGTTGGACCTACTTAACGGAACCATTCAGGGGATTGTCCAAAGGGGTCTCGCCTGACAAGGTTCCTTTGGATATTTCTTAGTCCGGTGATCAGTGTTCATGTATTCCCTAGGCAGGGCAAAGACTTCTCCAGCGATCATACTTGTGATAATATCTTGACGAGCGCGTGAGATGTTGACAAACCTGGCCAACGTCACGACACTTTGATTTGCCCTCGACCAGGGTCGAGATGACGCACCTTGGTGGCTGCCCCAAGCCAGCGTATGTTGGTGCCAGTTGCCGGGAAGTGTTGGTATGTTAGCTTCATGAATTCCTCTCGAGGAGCGAAGGCAGCAGGACCTGTGTGATGGCAAGTGTTGGTCGAGGGGCAACAGATGGAGCTGACGATGTACCTCGGCGTTGATGTTCCCCAGGACGTGGCAGCTTCGTTTAGGTAGGGGACAGCTCTGGATCCAGGGTTGGTGGGGTCTCCCCCAGAGGCAACGACTGTTCTCTGAAGTCAAGACAGGGTCTTGTTGGTTTAAGGCCGGGCAGGGGCCACGTGAGACCCCACATTCGTGAGTGACTCGAGGCCAGTGATCACGTGGACAGCCCTTGGTGTGCCCTCTCTTAGGAAGCTTTATGTGTTTTCTGGACGACTTTGCCTCTGATGGCACCTGTTCATCGGTAGAGAATTCTTTCCCATCATCAGAATCGTGTTCTCGGACACGTTTGGTAGATCTGTCGTCACCCTAGGCAGTGGGAACTCCAGAACTGACCCCTATCTCCTCCCTCTTTCGATAGTGGTATCACTGGCACTGACGCGCTCACCCTCTGCGTCCATATTCATATCCAGAGATGAACCTCGCGGTAGTCACACAGCTGGCCCATACCAATGAGGTCAAAATCACATCACCCACCTAGGGAGTCGCCGTTTAGGCGGAGGGACATAATCGCGCTCCGGCCAGGGGTGATGTACGGTTGACCCTCAGTTTTCGCTTCCAAAATACAGTTCAGTCAAACGTGCCACAAACCCTTGATAGTTCCAAGCCACTCCAGGGGTCCCTACACTTCCTTACCTCCTTCACTAACCTCCTTAATGAAACAGCTTAAACAGACAACTTCCATTGCTTTGTTGTTGCTGATATTCCCGTTTTCTGCGTATATAATACTATTATGATGATAAGAATGATAATGACAGTGATGATACTGATGTAAATGATAATGATAACAGTGATAATGATAGAAATAACACCAGCAGTGATAACTATGATAATGATAGTCATGATGATGACGATAGCTTATTGAATTAACAGCCGACAAAGGCTGAAAATATAGGAAAATCCATCAGAAGAAGACATAGGGTAGCTGTAGAAAGGGGGATACTAGACAGAGAACCTTTACACAATGATAAGGTGGAAATTGATGTACAGTTTAATAGTTATTAATGATGTTCACATTGGCTGGCATGGGGGGTTATTCTTGTGGCATTCTGCACGAGCTCTTACGGGTTCCGTGCGGTTTTGGTGACGAATTGCAACAAGGGGACGAGGGCTCTCGGGTGGCAGGAGATGAAGGTGACGGATAACTGTGCCGTCGCTTCTTTCATCTAAGATTAATACCCACGGAAGAACTAGAGAAGATGAGGAAGGTGTACGCCGCGTTCATGAATTCAGAAAAGGCGATTGATAAAGTGAATGCACGAAAGTTTACAGCGAACCTCTGACTGTTTATGATGTGCATTAAAACTTTTTAAATGTTGTTAATTACTTCCATAATGGACTGTGTGCATGTGTGAGCGTCAGTGACGGTGTGAGTGAGCGGTTTGAAATAAATGTCAAGGTTGTGTGACGTCACCGCGATTATTTGATGTTCGTACGTACGTACTTGTGTGGGATGAGAGCCAGGTAGGGTGACGGTGGTGTGGTACTTAACCGTGGAGACACACGGTGGAAGTGGTCATAGTTGCTGTATGCAGATGACGCTGTCTTCTTAGCAGAATCAGAGGAAGACGGATACATTGCTGGCGGACCGTCCCGGTGATGTACATGGGGAAGGATGCTGAAATTGAATACAGTTGAAAGTTAGACGCAAGTTTGTGAAGATTTGAGAGCTCATGGGGTAATGGTAGTTTGCTTGGTAAGAATCAGAAGTTGTGGACGAGTTGAAAGAGTATGAGTAAAGTTCATTATGGAGGGTAGTGGGACAGCTGAAGTTGGAAGTAGCCATGCAAGGGAGGAAAGATAGAGATACACTGCAAATCTGCGGTGATTGAGGAAATTTTTAATCTTACTGTGTCCAAGAAGATTGCATGAAGGAGCATTTGTACCGGAGTTCATGTATGGACGTGAAGCGAAAAATTGTGGAGGTCAGGATGAGTAAAACGTGAGATGGATAACATGCGTTGACTAGTTGGAATTAGGAGGAGAGATGAGGGATAAAGATGTACGAAGGATGTGTGATGTCAGGGAATCATAAGAAAAACTTCTAGACGAAGCCGTTTAGGGCGTATGGTAGATAATACGTTGGTCGTGAAGTTATATATCGCTAGAGTATATGGTATAAGAAGACGTAGTAGGGTCAGGGAGGAGGTAGACACACGTAGTGCGAGGAGTGATTGAGGCTAAAGATACCTCAGATGAAGATGGTAGACGATTGACTGGATACAGATGGTAGACTGGGGATCGCATGAGCATGAAAACAGTCTGTGTTTGGAGGTGCTGTGAATGGTTTTGCTTTCAAAAGTCAAATCAATAAAGTGGATAAAGTGGAGAAAGTAAGGAGTGTATTCATAAAAGTGGAGGTCCATTTTTCACTTGACACTGGTCATGATTGAGGGCGTGTGTGAAAAATTGGGAATGGGAGTAACGATGATAGATAGTGATGATAGATAGGTACGTATAAATAGATTTGTATGGTGATCCAAAATAATTGCACGGTAGTTAGGGTTGTGGTGAGGGCTATTAATCTTGTTACCAAACCTGATATTAACTACCGTTCTCATATCCCTGTGATTATGTGGTGTGTTGCGGAGCGGAGGAGGCCTTGTTGTGTGACGGACCCCTGTGACGGCCCCTCTGTGACGGACCCTCTGTGACGGAGAGGTTTACATGTGTTGCAAACAGTATCATGGTGGCTCTTGTAGCATAATTATGATACATTGTCTCCAGGACGTCTGCCCAACGTAGGGAGTATTCTCTTTCCTTAGAGAGAGAGAGAGAGAGAGAGAGAGAGAGAGAGAGAGAGAGAGAGAGAGAGAGAGAGAGAGATTATACATATTGTTTCTTTTACCATTAAGACATGCAAATGTTTGAATGTGGAGTGACTAGGTGAGAAGATGGACGTGGGCGAGTAACCTGCGTTTTGGCTTGAGGGTAATAACACACAGTTGGATTAAGAACTTTGGGGGCATTATCCCAAAATGATGCCACAACACACACACACACACACACACACACACACACACACACACACACACACACACACACACACACACACACACACACACACACACACACACACCATGGAAGAGAGAAGAGTGAAGGGATAACCTAAGTACAACCTTGAAGTTGATAACCCGACTGATGACATAGACAGTGAACTTCCCTTCGACAGATGTAGGGATAGAACAACCAGAGGATAAAGCATGACATTAAACAGGTAACGTTTTAGGAAAGATGTAAAAAAGTAGTTGTATAATGGACGAATGAAATATACGGAGTTATGAGACTGGAGATGTCGGCAGCATATAGTACAGAACAGGGTATTTACACACACGAAATATGTCGGGGTATATGAATCAGTCACCAGACATATGCATATTCAACAACCCACACACTGATATAAACCTACACAATACATCTGTACACTGTACAGTTACCGGCTGTTTCTCCAATGTGTGCATAAAATCATACCTAGAATCCATTCAGATTCTCTCTGCATTGTCATGAAGCTGCCAGGAAAGCAAATAGGATGTTTGGATTTATTAATAGAAACTTTACACAGAAAAACAAAGGATGTGATATTACCAACTCGAATATGCAGTGCATTTTGGGCCTCCTACCTAATTAAGGATATCCTTAAATTAGAAGCAGTGCACCGAAGAGCATCTAAACTAATTCCTACCTTACATAACAAACCATATGAGGACAGAATACAAGAATTGAATTATTTCTCTCTAAGCAGAAGGCGTCTCGAAGGCAAGTTGATAGAATGTTTTAAGGGATTCAACAAAGTCGGTATTGAATATATCTTTACGGTTGCGCCAAAGCTTCTAACGAGAGAAATTGGACTGTAAATTAGAGGTCACCGAGTTAATCTGGATTGCCTGACATTTCTTTACCAATATTATTGACCCGTGGCATACTCAGAACATGTTCTGAGCAACGCTGTTAATATCTTCAAATTAGGCTTAATTATCAGCAGTCATTCTCTGTTATCGAATAATTCTTTTAATCCGTCATTATAACGCAGTAGTATATTCTTCCTTCTCAACCACTGATCTCACCCTGGACATGGTGCGATAATTTACCAGCATTGATTAACCCTTGTCGCCTGCTTTAAGGGAACTTGAAGGAATTAGTATATCATCCATCCACATAAGGAGTAATATAGACACGGTAAGTCGCGAGACTAGGGCCCAAAGTTTATACTTATATAAAAAAAAAAAGAGAATGGATGCATGTTGCTGGTGATGGGATGCATGACATATCCATGTTCAATATATCTTCTGACTTTCCCGTAAATTTTCCTTCATTTATATTAATCCTGCAAGGTATTTTTTTCTACCCATTTCCGGCGTATTGCTGGAGGGACCGCCTCGCCTGGACCTTGGCTCCGTGTGGTCTGTGTATCTGTGTAACTCTTTGTAACTCACTAAACAATTTAACCCTTAAGAATATTCTGTATAAGTAGGTAAAATGAATGTGTTTCCCCACATCACTTTAGTCTTTCCTATTTCTCTCTTTGTAAAATGTGTGAGGGAAAAAATATCGTGTGATGCCGTAGCTATACGTGTGAAAAGTTTTTGAGGATAATATCAAAATACTTTTGACAGTTGCCAACCTTGTTTTAGATGTACTCTTCATAGAGATTTTACTTTCCTTGACTTTACAGAACTTATCAAGTGTGGTCTTGGATCACTTTGTTGTTTTCAGAATGTCTTCCTCTGTGGACGTATTAATATGCGTACTATTTATTGGTTCTGTATAACCATCGCAAATGGGTATGAAATGTGTGTGTGTGTGTGTGTGTGTGTGTGTGTGTGTGTGTGTGTGTGTGTAATAAGAGAAACGGACAAACGGAGCTAGAGAAAACATCACAGACGCTGGCAGAGTTGTGCAGCAGCGCGGAGGGTCGCTGGCTGGGTAAAGGGACGTCATCGTAGGCGGATTGTCTACACCCTCAGCTGATGCATAATCCGGGGCGCGCGACAGGACACGTCCGCCAGGGAGGGCTCACCACCTGCCGGGATTATGTATAGGCCAGAGCACCCACGGTAAGAAGGAGGGAACCAGGGAAATGTGGCCACCGAGACGGGGAAAGACGTGCAAGGAAGTGGTAATAATAGAAAACGGAGGAGGTAGGACAGAAATGAGGTAGAAAATTAGATGAAATGATTGGAGGTAGAAAATGGGAGGAGGTACGAAGGGAAGGAAGAGTATGGGAATTGGGAAGAGAAAAGATAGTAGAGAAAGGCGAGAGTAGATATAGGGGAAAAGAAAAAAAATGAAGAATAAACATGGGAATTCAGAGGTGAGGGAGGAGAATGGGGTTCATGAATAAATAGAGAAGCAAGGATGTGAGGGAGTAGAGCTACCAGGGTTGTGAGAGCCACAGGTGTCACAACGCGTTGACCAACCAACCGCACACGTCATAGTATCCCCCCTCACCCCGAACCCCCACACTTACACACACACACACACACACACACCTTCCCGTTTTCTGTGGTGGTGTGTTTGCCCTTCCTCCGCCCCCGCCAAATCAGGCCGACGATGCTTATGAAATATTTAACGTGCGAGTGACGTGTTACGCTTCCCCGCTCCGGGATTGGTTTCCTAAATGTCATGTTTGAAGTTATTGATCACATCGTCCCAACAGCCGGGCTCAGCGTGTGGCTGTGAAGCCTCCAGGGTTTGTGGCCTACCATGATGAGGCAGAGGTAGCCAGCCTACTGCTGTGCTGCTGCCCACTGCCGTCACGACGAACGCACAGCATACGTACGGTTAAAGACGAGGTGCCAACCCACGTGATGAAATACACACACACACACGCGCACACGTTTCCCGCGTTAGCGAGGTAGCGCTGAGAACAGACGAAGAAAGGCCGCATCCACTCACATCCATTCTCTAGCAGTCATGTGCAATGCACCAAACCCATAGCTCCCTATCCATATTCCAGACCTCACAGACTTTTCCGTAGTTGACCCTGGACGTTTCACATGCCCTGGTTCAGTCCACTAAGAGCACGTCGACCCCAGCATACCACATCGTTCCATTTCACTCTATATCGTGCACGCCTTTCACCCTCCTGCATGTTCAGGTCCCGATCGCTCAAAGTCCTTTTCACTCAGTCCTCTCAGTCCTCCAATTTGGTCTCCCGCTTCTCCTTGTTCCCTCCACCTTTGACACATATATCCTCTTTGTCAACCTTTCCTCACTCATTCTCTCCATATGTCCACACAATTTCAACGCACCCTCTTCTGCTCTCTAAACCACACTCTTGATTTCAACACATATCTCTTACTCTTTCATTACTTACTCGATCAGACCATATCACACCATATATGTATATATATATATATATATGTATATATATATATATATATAATTTAGATCAACAGAATAAGCACAAATACACATATACAAGGTTAAGACATAGGCCATCACGAGTACAAAGCTCTCTCCCAATAACACACAAATATTGATCCCGCTCATGCGATTAGCGATGAAAAATGCAAAAGCACGTAATGATAAGAACGGAAAAATTAAGAGGTAGGGCTGTAGGACTGTAAGGGTCCCTGTGTGTACAGATAAGTAAAACACGCACACACACGCACACGCGCGCGAGCGCACACACACACACACACACACACACACACACACACACACACACACACACACACACACACACACACACACGTATACAAATAGGAAAGGATGTATTGCCACGAGCGAGCGTCTAGCCAGCAACAATGTACAGCGTACTGTGGGCCAGCCGAGGGGAGGCCAGGCACAGGGTCTGAGGGGGCGACAGACGGATGATGAAGGGAGAGGTGATAGAGGCTAGGGAGAGGTGGGTTAGGGAAGGGATGAGTGAAGCAATGGAGAGAAGAACGAAGCAAGGAAGAGGAGGGTTAGGCGAGGGAGAGGTGGGTGAAGCAAGAGAAAGGTGATTGCGGCAAGAGAGAGGTAAGGTATCCCACAGTAATTCCCAGGAAGGTACAGAAGAGTGATATAGAATGGTGAACGTCCTGTGTGGGAATACGAGGGGGATGTGAGAGAGGGCGAGAGGGAGGGAGGGAGGGAAGGGGAGCCGTGCAGCGAGGGAGAGGCGGCCGTCGTGTCATTGCTAAGCGTAAGACACATGAGGGAGCCGACGGACCCGAGTCATGTCTGGCTGACCCCATCACCACCCCAGGTGCTGGTGAGGTCGATGAGTGACACTCTAGCAACCATTACATGATGATGATGATTCATTGTACCTCTGGCCTGAAACCTCATAAATGGCATTTATAAAGAGGAACACAGAACGTGAAAGACGTGCGCAGTTATTCAAAACTATTCATAGCCTCTGCCACTTGAAGAGTGGTTTTACAATGGACTTGTCTGTTGCATACGCAACTGGTGAAAAGTTAAAGTCTGGGTATCAGATAGACGTAACGAAGCTAATTCCATTATTGGTTCAATTAGAACTTTAGCCGTGTTCGGTTATGTGTCTCAGTCCTTCCGTAATGATGAGGAACAGGAGATGGGTATGAAAACGCGAGTAACAAGATAATGATTTATTGGGGAAGTGGAGGAGTGATGAGCTGATACAAGTGCAGGTGAGGACAGGTCGGCAGGGTTCACGAGGTGCTGGTCCGTAGCGAACTTTGCATGGGGGCTGCGTCTCGTGGAGCTGTTGTAGGAGGGAGCATTACAGAGTCAGTTGGCTGTTGCCGTTTGTGCTTTGTTCTGCGGTAGGGCGTGCCCGTAGGTTCTTTAGTTCAAGCTGCCTCTCGAAACAGGTGGTGGCGATGTCCCACATGCGTCCTGCTGAAGGGACAGGAGTCAAAGCACTTGGGCACCACAGAATCCCTGGAAGAGAGTGATAACCCAAGAGTCACGTGGTAGACGTTTCCGTGTGCTGGGCGCGTCTCAGGGTGCGAGAGTTAGTGGATTGCTTGATGCTGCAAGTGGCTGCCGCAAGGTTATACAAGAGGCAAGCTAAGCCTGCATGGCGACCATGTCTATCACTATGCGCTCCTGAAGGATCATGTACCATTAGCGAAGGTCGGAATTGTCTAATTGCTCCTGTCATGTCAGGTCACACGAGGGCCTTGTCAGCTGCCACGAGATAATTACAGTGGACTGAAGCGACCCAGTTGAGGATGTGGTAGCACCACATGGGAGTGTGATTTCGTGATCCAACATTCGGGAGTGGTAGCGTCAGCGCTAATGCTGTTATAGAGCATTTGCCTACAATGCATCGGGGAGGGAAAGTTTTGTGCATACTTAACACAATCATGAATGCAGTATTCAAATTAGATTAAGTTAATCCATTATTGATGTAGTTAGAACTTTTGATTACATTGAGATTTTTTTTCCATTCTTATATGAGCTGTATTAGGAATGTTTACTTGAAGAGTGAGAACAGGAATATTTACTCGAATTCAGAGTGAGTACTCTATGATAAACATGAAGACAACGGAAAACGTGCAATATGTTTAGACGACTTCCCTCAAGAGAGGTGATGGGTGCGGGTCGGAGGTGTGGGAGTAACACACTAGGACTTTGTGCTGGTGAGTAGGCTTGCATGATGATGTCTGCGGGAGGATGGACGTGGGAGCTTATCTAGGGTGCTCATATCTAGGGGGAAGGAAGATCTCATGTTAGGTTTACATACACGTCAATGAAGTGGATGAGAACTTTTCATCCATCTGTCACTAGAACCATTGATGATAGGGACGACTTGGCACACTATGGTGGCCACTTTCCATATCTCTTACTTTAACTGTTCACTCGTAAGGATTGTGAGGTTACACGCTTCTATTAGGAAATAACCATCGTGTGTACACGCTCCTATTAGAATAGGTAGGAAATAACCATCGTGCGTAAGTTGGCATGAATATAGGTTGATGTGTGTATCTTCATGTCCTCATTTACTAAGGCTGGTTTGGTGCTGCGCTGCACGACGCAGGAGACCAGCAGATGGGAGGAAGGACCATCTTGGATGTAGTGATCATATGAGGGAGTTCCAGAGTGTGGCCAACACCCTCGCCCTGCACCAGGAGAGCTGGTGCTCTTATCCCGAGGGAGTCCGCCCGCCTCATATGGCATGCACCTCACCAACACCAGAGCCAAGAGCTATTTACGCACAGAAAGACACCATTATTAGATTTACAGTAGCCGCAATTCTTTTTAGTATATATATTCCGGTATATATTTTATATATACTGTGCCTTTACTACTGTGTTCACACACACACACACACACACACACACACACACACACACACACACACACACACACACACACACACACACACACACACAAAAGAGCCTAATTCAGGTCCCCATTTTATCACCCAGCTTCGACGAGAGGATGAACACTTGGGGTGGGTGTGGGGCGACTGCCAAGCCTAGAATTCAAACTCTTGCGGGCCCGTGCCGACTCATAGTTGGTGACTCTAACTACTGCATCTCTAAAGCCCGTGTTAGTGTATGTACCTTTACCGTACCACCCTGTAAGGCACCACGTACAGGACTGCCATGTAAGGCACCATGTACAGAACCACCCTGTACAGTACCATGTACGACCCACCCCGTGAACAAGATGTCAAGAGCACTAGCGGTTGAGGCTGTTTATTTATAGTCTCGAGTGTTTGCCGTTGCGAAAGTATTGCTACAAGACGAGCGAGGAAGTGTGGTATACCTTCCAGTATATGGCACCACGAGGGCCATACAGGGGAGTGAGGGAGCTGGACAACACTCAAATGTGAGAGTTGGTATATTCTTGTGTATAGACGTAGTGGTGGTTTATTCTTAGTCTGGGTATACTCGTTATTATAATCTTGGTGGAGGTATACTCACGATGAAGTTACGTTATTGAGTATGATCTACTTTGGGGTATGTTTGCGAGTATGTTGTTTGTGAAGTATATTATTTCCTCTGTGAGGGGTATATTCTTGAGTATATTATTTATGAAGGAATCTTCTAAAGTATGTGAGGGTATGACCATGATGATATTCTTTCTACAGATATATCCTTTGATATATTATATGTGAAACTGTATCCTTGGATATATATTTTGGGTGCATACGAACAGTTTCAGGTTGGCATACACAAATTTATACAGGTCACCAGCAAACCATAGCCTGAACCACACAAACAACTGTGAACCACAAACAAACACATCTGAGTAAGGCACAAAGAAAGTACAAAGAAAATGATAATAGGTTAGCCAGGAGCACACTATGGGCCACACACAACACATGTGAGAAGTGAGACACATGAGGGCCACACACATGTCAACACCTGATGGTTATAAACATGTGTGGACGATTGCAAGCACGCAATTACACCCCGCACACAGACAACAACAACAGCCCACACACAGACACACGTAGGTCACACAAACAAATACGAAGACAATCGTTGGGCCTCATAGAAACAACGACACACACACACACACACACACACACACACACACACACACAATAAGAGTCCTAATCAAACAAGTGCAAACTACACTTCCAAACACGCAAACAATGCCAGGTCACAAACAAGCAGTATCATGGTCACACACAAACAATGGCTGGCCAGCGCGGAGACCGGCGGGCCACACGCACAACAGGTGCGGGCGGGCAGCGGCTCGGCTGCACACACACACACACACACACACAAAACTTGGCAGGTCGGGTTTCCAGCCCCAGCGCCTGGACAAAAGAAGGCGAGGTGGTGAATATTTAAAGAGGGAAGGGGGAGTGGGAGGAGAAGGAAGGGGGAGTGGGAAGGAGAGGGAAGTTCAGGAGGTGAGGCCCCTTTTTTACCCGGCTTTATTTATTAATGCTCGCCTTATCCGGCATTGTTGTCGCGTTTATAAGGCACGACCACAGCGTGAATTTATCCGGCTGATCTCAGTTATCCGAATTTCCATACTGCTTCACGTAGTTTGACCGCTGCCGTTTATCTAACCCGACCGCTCCCGTTTGTACGAACTTACTTGTCATTCATATGCCACTATCACTCGTTTATCCGCCATAATATCATTTGCAAGGCATTACTACTTTCATTTATCCGACGTTAACCTCCCACCCTCATGCATCCGAATTCACTGCTCTTTCCTACTGCATCTGTTTATTCGATATTGTCTTATTTATCTGATTTTATTCGTTTCAGTTTAACATCACTGCTTTTCATTTATCCGAATCGCTTCAGTTTGTCCGATATCATCACTGTTACATTAAACGTTGTAAACCATCACTCATATATCCGACATTACATCTCGGTTATCATACAGTACAACAAGATGATAAATAGATACTTAAAAAAGGTTTCGGTAATAGGAACATTTGCCTTTATAACCGAGATATTTTATATATATATATATATATATATATATATATATATATATATATATATATATATATACGGATCAAATGATTTTCAGCTGATAACATGATGATGCCTAATTAAAAATGTATGTACATAATTTGCGGATGTGATTATCGATGCGGTTCGTGGTTCATTGACGGATTGAGCTGATTAGAAGGAAGGCTTCGAAATGATTGAAACTGTCTGCAGGTTGTGGAGATCTGCTGATCATTGGGATGAGTCGTGGGTTTATAGAACGGTTCAGGGATTACTGAGAGAATTCATTGATGACCGGGATGTTGTGCAGCTTATTAGGATGGTTCACAAGTAACTAGGATGGTTCAGAGATTATCAGGGCGGTTCACAGATTATTAGGACGGTTCACAGATAACTAGGAGGGTTTACAGATGATTAGGATTATTCATATTTAACTATAATGGTTCACAGATAACTAGGATGGTTCACAGATAACTAAGATGGTTCACATACAACTAGGATGGTTCACATATAACTAAGATGGTTCACAGATACCTAGGATGGTTCACAGATAACTATGATGGTTCACAGATACCTAGGATGGTTCACAGATAACTAGGATGGTACACATATAACTAGGATGGTTCACAGATACCTAGGATGGTTCACAGATAACTATGATGGTTCACAGATACCTAGGATGGTTCACAGATAACTAGGATGGTTCACATACAACTAGGATGGTTCACATATAACTAGGATGGTTGACAGATAACTAGGATGGTTGACAGATAACTAGGATGGTTCACAAATAACTAGGATGGTTCACAGATAACTAGGATGGTTCACAGATAACTAGGATGGTTCGCAGATAACTAGGATGGTTCACAGATACCTAGGATGGTTTACATATAACTAGGATGGTTCACAGATAACTAGGATGGTTGACAGATAACTAGGATGGTTCACAGATACCTAGGATGGTTTACATATAACGAGGATGGTTCACAGATAACTAGGATGGTTGACAGATAACTAGGATGGTTCACAGATAACTAGGATGGTTCATGGATTATTTAAACGACTCAGGAGTATCCAGGCTGGACTGTGGGATGGTAGCAGATGACTGGGACGGTCCTGGGAAAGGTTTATGGGATACTGGAGGGTGGTAGGGTGTCGGGCCGGCCCATGTGTACTGGGAGAGTGGGTTTGCTTTCCCTGGTCATGGGTTGGTTCAGGACCAGTGGGTAAGGTTGGTATACGACACACCAGGATGGGTTCTGTGATTGGTTCCCTTGTATGAAATGGGACGGAATATTTCGGCTTGTGTTCTGAACAGATTTATTCATTTTTTTTTTTTTTTGGTCATAGATATGGATTGGATTTCCATTTCAATAAGGTTTTGGGGTAGTTTTGTGCACCAGGTGGTGTAGAGGGAGTGTTGCTGGACGTGTGTTGGCCTGGCTGCTGTTGGCAAGCGTGTTTTGTGTTGCGCGTGTTTCTAATTTCTGTCGTCAAGTGAGCATTGTTGAACTGGTGTATGTCTGAGTAAGTGTTGTCTTGCGAGTGGGTGTTTCACAGTGTGTTGTGCCACGGTGTTTCCAAGGCCCTCTGGCTGAGAGGAAGTCTTTTTTTTTCCAGCTACACTCTCTCTCTCTCTCTCTCTCTCTCTCTCTCTCTCTCTCTCTCTCTCTCTCTCTCTCTCTCTCTCTCTCTCTCTCTCTCCAGTAACTTCCCTGGCCACCTGAGAGAGACCCCCATCCCTGTCTTTGATCATATTTAGGAAATGTTGCTCCCGAGTCTTGTGTTGCTTGGCTTAGGAGGGAAAGGGATTTGTCAGCTATTCCTCGCTCCTGTGTTAGAGTTGATACTTCCTAACACGTAGGAAGGTGTCTTTGTGTTAGGAAGTTGTGTTGTGTTAGGAAGGTGTCTTGTGTTCCTTTGATAATGCTGGGCGTGTGTTGCGGAGTCGCTAGACCTTGTGTTTCTCATCTATTCTGTCGTCACAAACGAGGTAGTAAGGACGCTCAAACCAGGTGGGTAGTGGCTGTAGTTTAGCGGGAAGTATCGAGGTTCCCTAGTTAGTGTTGCGTAACGAGGGCATCCAAACAAGGTTATATGTAGAGAACGTGAGGTGGCAAGTGTTGCCGCGCGCGCGCGCGTGTGTGTGTTGCCTGGCGGGCCATGCTTAGCTAGTGATGTCTGGTGGATATTGCCTCGTGACGAGAGACATTGGGTCGCCAGTTTTCCTTCTTTATGTTGGTTGGCGAATATTCTACAGCGAACCGTTGTTGGTCAGCGAATGTTGCTTGGTGTGTTGTGTACTGCTTGTGTTACCTAGTGTTCTATACTGGATGTATTTAGCGAGTGTTAGAAGAAGAGGGATGATCCATGGAAAATTACCATTGTTGATATGTT
Organism: Panulirus ornatus; assembly: GCF_036320965.1. Classification (NCBI taxonomy): domain Eukaryota; kingdom Metazoa; phylum Arthropoda; class Malacostraca; order Decapoda; family Palinuridae; genus Panulirus; species Panulirus ornatus. The sequence continues at coordinate 67,551,335 of NC_092227.1, read as the reverse complement.
TATGTAATTACTTACCGAACATTAGTTCCTGAATATTGTATTTGTGATTATTACCGTTATTGTATTTATGTTAAATATCTGTTCCTGGATTTAGGGGATAAAGGTTGAGAATCCTCCCCTCCTGTATTGTAAACCTTCAAAAGTGGGAACAAGAAGCGGCTAAGTGAGGATTTCTCCTCCAAGGCTCAGTCGTCTGTTGCTGACGCTACCTCGATAAGGCGGGAAACAGCGAATGGTTGTGAAAGAAAGGAAATTTACATTTATCATCATATATACCTAAACATCTTGTAAATCACACGTACACCTAAAGCACAAATATGAGTAAACTCGCTGGAGAAATAAACACACAAACTCCTAGCTTTCGACGGTGTTGTGCGCCATTTTCAAGTATATCAGAAAAATGGCTTGAAATACAGTGGAAAGCTTGGAACTTTTGTGTTTGTTTGTTTTTTTCCCAGCTAGTTTACTGCTACCTAAAGATGTTTATAGCTTGTTGCCGAGTTTTGTACAGCAGAGTAATTGTTTGTTGAAGCAAAAATTTTTGTTGTGAGTAAGTCATCAAGTGCACTTGTAGCGACTATTCATTAGTTTCTAGCTGTTTCTGATGTAGCGACTTTAGCTAAAGTTTAGCAGGTGTAGTGAAACTTCTTTTTTTCCCCCGCTTAGATGATGATCTTCAGAGTGTACACTGTAGAGGTTGTTTGAAAGGTTTTGTTCATCTGTTTTAACGCAGCGAATTCTTGCTTTGATAACCTTGCATAGCAATTATTATGTAGTGTGTGTTTACTTAAAGTATAAGGAAGTAAAGTTTAGGGACTCTTACGCAGATGATCTTGATTAGCAAGTATAGCGATTGTTTAATATACATAACTACCTAATTTTGTAGGTCTCATGTATTGGGAATATGTAAAATTATATTTTGAATCGACTGTGGAATAATCATCATGGTAGCGTACCGAAGAATGTTGATTTTACTTAAATGGTTTACATTAAAGTATCGGAAGTTGATCACGATTTTACTTAAATGGTTTATGTTAAAGTATCGGAACTTAATCACCTGGTTAGTTTAGCTAGGTTGGTTAGGTTAGGATAGGGTGAGTTTAAGAGAAAAAAAATTCAGCAACGTTGTCGGAATGTAAACGACTTAGTTAATTTCGGTTAGTTAGGTTAGGATAAGTGTGCTAGGATAGGTTACGTTAGGTTTTGTTAAGGTAAGAAAAAATGAATAATTTCGTTTGTCACAAAATTGCAAAATTTTTCTTTTTCATGTTGTAGGCATTGTGTAACGTAACATCTCATATATTTTGGTAAGTGAGATTGTGTCCGTTACCAATACTAACATGCATGTAGGCATGTTTTTTTTTTAGGCATCACTTGTGGAATTCTTGAATATCATAAATGAATTATTCAGATTCATGTTGAGATATGTATTTATGCAGCAGCATGTAGTAATAGGAATAAAAAGTACCACACAAAAATTATATTAATTTTGGAAGGAGAGCTCGCTGTCTACAGCAGATTTAGTTATTATATTTAGGCTCCGTAATTAGCATATTTCTAGCTAAATAATTTTAAATTTTAATCAGCAATTTAGGCTTGGGAACCGCTGATCTGGTGAAGGTTATACTAAATTTCTTATCTGGAAATGAAATGGGAAATTGTCAGGAAATGGGCGGCAGATATGAGATCTAGATAATCGCCAGAGATTATTGTAATGAGTTCTGGGGCCTCCTCATACTCCGGCTCAGAGATATTAAACCTTCCTTGACCTGCACGACAGGTCCTCCTGCCATCCTGTCCTGGATAGTATGGGGATGGCGGTAGACTATCCCTGCGACTGGTCTTGGGTCGTCTTGTCACGATGGTATGAGGATAGCACTCTCCTGTCCTTGGTGGTGGGTCGGGGATGGTGTGCGGGGGACAGCGGTAGCCTAGCTGTGCTGGCCGTGTTCTGGGTCGTCCTGTCACGGACGGTGTGAAGTGCAGCAGTAGCCAATACACACGCGACTGGTGCTGCCTTTTCCTTACCATGAATTGTACTGGACAACAGAATCTTTTATTTTTAATATCGTAGGCAAAGTTAAGGTCCGTAAATGTGGGACATTTTCCGTTCCCTGATCTCAGGAAATTACTAGAATGAAATATGAAGTAAATCCTTTCGAAAGGTTTGAACATGTTGCCGGTAACACCAGTCATAGAGAGTTAGAGAAGGTGGTGCCAGTTTTAACCCCCTCACAAGGGTATGTACGTGCCTCCTGACACCACATAGTAACTAGAGCAATAAGATTAACTCTTTTCTCCCCTTTACCGTTGGGTTAAGCCTCGTCGTAACACCATCGCTAATTCCGAACCTAACGTAACTTAACGTGATCCCGCTTGCCATTCGGTAGGCATGTGATGTTATTCTGTTGCTGGCAGGTGTTCGTCTTACCACTGTAGGAAGACGTTGCGACCTTTAGAATAATTGTGTAGCCTATAACTCGACCCTCAAAGGCCAAGGATATCATACCCAAAGGTCATATCGTTCTGCCCAGGGATCGTACTGTTGTGAGCAAGGAGTTAAGTGTAATCAGTATTTCATGTGTGTAAACAGTCTCGACCAGCAGGATTAGCCATAAAGACTGTGAACCAGTGATACGATACGTGTGTGTGTCTGTACGTGTGGTCACGGCATGAGTGGTTAGGTTGCTGGTTCGGGTTTTGACCTGTCGACTGTCAGGGACATGAAGGCTGTCAAGCTTGATGAACCGCTACACCAAGAAACCTGAACACTGTGCTGGGTGGCAGTAGGCAAATGTTGAAGACGTGAAAAAGCTTCAGAGACGGGCGATTACATGACGTTCTCCGGGTATTCTAGAAAATTCGTACAAGATATACCCTTTTGCCACGCTATACTCATTATACATATACTCATTGTACTTACACTCATTAGAGAGCTGATAACAGATCATTAGTTTGGCAAGCAGTAAACTGCCAGCTGGAATGTTAGTTATAGCTTGTTAAAAGAATAGTGCAGTGGACAGTGATTTACGTTACAGTGTTGGAACACTGTCTTTCTGGTTAGGTTAGGTTAGTTAATGTGGGTTAGCTCTCGTTTGGTTAGGTTAGGTTAGGTCAGGTGAGGTTTGTTGATGTTGGTTAGGTTAGGTCAGGTGAGGTTAGTTAATGTTGGTTAGGTTAGGTTAGGTTAGTTAATGTTGGTTAGCTCATATTTGGTCAGTTAAGGTTCATTAGATTAGGTCAGAATCAAGTTAGCAGAAAGTAATTGGTGTAAATCTAACTTGACGATATTGGAACTTTAACATTCTGGCCTGTTCATTTATGCGAGGTTAGGGGAAGTTAAGTTACGTTAGCCAAAACATTGTCACAACACAATATAGGAATACAGTTGCATGGTGGAGCACACCTGTTTCATGTTTATTTCTCATGCTACACACCATTTGGCTGCTGTCCGGTTCCAGTTTACAACAACAATATTAAAGAGAATGTATCAGTTCACTTGACGTCCAATATCTGTGTGTGTGTGTGTGTGTGTGTGTGTGTGTGTGGGTAGGTAGGTGGTAGCATTCTGATTTAATGACGTGTAGCTCTTGATATCCACTAAATCCAGCGTAAAAAAAAAAAAAAAAAAAAAAAAAAAAAATATATATATATATATATATATATATATATATATATATATATATATATATATATATATATATATATATATATATATGTGTGTGTGTGTGTGTGTGTGTGTGTGTGTGTGTGTGGGTTGGGCCATTCTTCGTCTGTTTCATTGCGCTAACGTCCTATTCTTTTCATATACTTCAAATCAGAGCAGGGGTAAAGGTAAGGGTCAATAAATGATGACCAGGGCTTGAGTGAACATGACATATATTGGTTTACATTTTAACATTGCTCACACCATCATCAAAGGAAAGGATGATATACATGTCATACCTACATGACGAGGTGTCAGTACAAAGCATAACATTTAGTATATATGTAACAAGCATAGGTTCCATGAATTAGGGTTTAACGTTTCTGTTGCTAACATGTCTCCTGACAGGGATACTTAGCATACTTAGCTCAAGAGAAAAGCCTTCACTTGGAAGTATATCATCACTCAAAAGATACTTAAGAGTGTGGTTTCATCTTTGAGTATTTGAGATATTGTTCAGAAAGTTAGGGGACGCGCACGTGCGTCTTACAAGATATCGTAAAAACAAAACAAAAAACGGCATTTTTTTCAGCGCCTTACAACCAGACATCATAACAGACTGTTTCATCCACTTACTGACGAAGAACATTCCGCTCTCAAAAGCCTGTCGACGTATCGTTATGTGGTAGATCCTCTAAAGGTATTGTGGCTGTTCATGTTACATAGGGATGATGATGTGCAAATGATAAGTATTGCAGGATAGGAAAAAAAGAACATTTTCCCCAGCTATAACTGATGTAAACCAGACCAGTACAGCCTTACGTCAGGTAGAAGCCACCAGTTTTATCAGTGATGAAGCCTTTCCATATTTACTGTGCAGAGTGCATAAGGAGGATTATCCCCTGAGATCTATACTCTGCAATGGTCCCTGTTGGTATGATCTGGTTCAATTTTTAGCTCCTGGCATTTCACCAAAAACCATCTGTCAGTATACATTAAAGGATTTTTTTTTTTCATTACATGTTAAAAAATATCAGTCATTTAGATTTCAGTCGTGTTGTTATGGCAAGCCTTGACGTAGTATCTTCCTTTACAACCTCCCACACCGATGCATAGTTCACAGGTTCAGTGTGTTTCAGTTTAGGGAGGAATCATTCAGTGGTGGTTTCGTTTCATTCAGTGGTTTCATTTTCAGGCAAACGAATAGTGTAGTGTTGGGTTCCTCACTAGGACCAACATTTACTGATGCATTTTGTATGTGATCATGAAGTTAGGCGGTTGGAAGAGAGGCCATCATATTTGAAACCTTTGTTTTACAGATGATATGTATACGATACATATTTTCTTGTCATTACTTCGGACGATGGCATCTCTCTTTGGCTTCCTAACATAACAACTGAATTTTACTCTGAAGCAGAAGAAATGGCAATACCCTACCCATTTTTGGTATTATTATCTATTAATATGTATTTTCACAACATCAGTGTGTAAGTACGTATGTACCACCTCACATTCAGGAACTCTACGTCTTTCGTCCTTATCGATCATAAGCGTAACTTGGTGCTATGAGTCACACTAACATTTCATAATGCTATTATCAATTCACACTGAAGTGGTCATTGAAAAAAATATATATATATATATCAGGCATATAAACGATCTTCCTTTAGATTTTCCTCAAGCTCACATTGTTACAACATAAAAGACATTAAGCTTTTGATGAAGTCAATCATCAACCTGTAAATATAAACGTAATATATATATATTTCCGATGTGACTACTGGGGGAGACGAGTCTTCATTCCACAAGAAACTCAGGGTATTATTACATGACTTTTATCCTCAGGTAACAATGGAGTCGTTTTTATATAATACGCACAATCCAGTAATTTTCTCAAGTCCAAGGGTGTTATTTATATTCTGCGAAGTTGTGGCCGTCTGTTGTCTGCCATTATAATTAGCACAATGGCTGTAATGCTTTGTATATTGGCAACACCAGGCACCACCTCGGGACACGCATCTCCGAACACCTCAGGCAATCACCTCGAACTAATTACCTCATCACCAAACACACCGCCTTCCTCAGCAGTTACGTCCACGACCTTGACCACCCCGTGTGCCGGCAGCGCACTGCCTGCCCGGTGCTGGCCAGCAGAACATGAGAGGGTACTGACTGGTGATACTTGAGTCCCTCCTGCACTGTAGGAACAAACCCAGTGCTACGTACGTGCCCCAGTGATACATCGACAGTTACTGTCTTATATGATAAGTTTGATTACATTTAGATCAGAGATGTCAAAGGTTTTTTGAATATAAGTTTTAACTTCAGGAAAAGATGCAGTATTTTGATCTTGACTGGATCATATGTCCTCTCTTTGTTTATATACTTGACGTTTTACTGGATTTTAGGTAGAATAGGATGATAAAGAAGGTATGTGTGAGAAGTGGAAAGGACGGGGAAAGGAAAGGCTCCAAATTGGAGTGGGGGAAATTTTGACTGCTCGGGGTTTGTACATGCAGGAGTCTTAAACGTGTACACAAGATAAAGGGAATTGGAGGGATTTGGTATACAGGGGCCGACGTGCTGTCAGTAGACTGAACAAGGCCGTATGAAGTAGTCGGGGGAAACATGGAAGAGTCTGTGAGACCTGGTTGTTAACAGAGGAGCTGTGGTTTCGATGCAGTACACACGACAGCTAGAGAACGGATGTGAGCGAGCGAGGCCGGTCTCCGTCTGTTCCTGATGCTAACGTGGGACACGGAAAACAATTTTCTCTGGTCGCTGTGGTCTGTCCTGATTACCGTGGGGGAGTGAGGCAGTCTCCCACACCCGCCTAGATCCTAGCGTCACACGCGAGCAACACATTCACACTAGCAGCGGTGACCTTGTGGAGGAAGGAAGCGCTTGTGACGTGACAGTCTTGTCTTTGGAATGAGGACGTCTTAAAGTGGGATAACGCTGCCACTTTTCCACGGTTGTCTTGTGGTCTCGTTGGAGAGGCGGTAGTTAGTGCCTCCGGCTCTCATGAGGAAGGAATTTTACGTGGTTTTCATCGTTGAACCACTTGGGTACCGCGGAAGTACCATTGAACACGACGGTACGAGTATTAATTACGACGATACGACCATGAAACATGACGGGACGCCCTTGAACATGACGCGACCCTTGGATGTGATGATCTGGCCTGTGACCTGACTCTAATAGGTGTGAACAAGGGCCAAGCTATCGTACCAAAGGGTCGTTAAGTCATGTTGAAGGGTTGTTGCATTAGGGTTGCTTACATATTGAGAGTGTATGTGGTCTTGGGTTATCCTCGACACCTGAAGAAGGTGTTTAAGTGTCGTTCGGTTGGTAGGTGTAGCCTGACGCTGACGACCTTAACGACCCTGGCGGGTGATAGGCTAGACGACCAGACAACCATCTGTCGTCGTTAACCGGATTAACGTTAGTTATTTGTCTTCCAGTACGTGTGGCACACTGGACCTGCTGACTCAGCAGGTGCTGCGTCCTCGTCTTCTCAGCTGAGTTTAAAGAGGAGCAAGTATGAAGTCTGTTGGGGATGAGAGAGCTTGGGAAGTGAGTCAGTTGTTGTTCGCTGATGATACAGCGCTGGTGGCGGATTCATGTGAGAAACTGCAGAAGCTGGTGACGGAGTTTGGTAAAGTGTGTGGAAGAAGAAAGTTAAGAGTAAATGTGAATAAGAGCAAGGTTATTAGGTACAGTAGGGTTGAGGGTCAAGTCAATTGGGAGGTGAGTTTGAATGGTGAAAAACTGGAGGAAGTGAAGTGTTTTAGATATCTGGGAGTGGATCTGTCAGCGGATGGAACCATGGAAGCGGAAGTGGATCATAGGGTGGGGGAGGGGGCGAAAATTTTGGGAGCCTTGAAAAATGTGTGGAAGTCGAGAACATTATCCCGGAAAGCAAAAATGGGTATGTTTGAAGGAATAGTAGTTTCAACAATGTTGTATGGTTGCGAGGCGTGGGCTATGGATAGAGTTGTGCGCAGGAGGATGGATGTGCTGGAAATGAGATGTTTGAGGACAATGTGTGGTGTGAGGTGGTTTGATCGAGTAAGTAACGTAAGGGTAAGAGAGATGTGTGGAAATAAAAAGAGCGTGGTTGAGAGAGCAGAAGAGGGTGTTTTAAAATGGTTTGGGCACATGGAGAGAATGAGTGAGGAAAGATTGACCAAGAGGATATATGTGTCGGAGGTGGAGGGAACGAGGAGAAGAGGGAGACCAAATTGGAGGTGGAAAGATGGAGTGAAAAAGATTTTGTGTGATCGGGGCCTGAACATGCAGGAGGGTGAAAGGAGGGCAAGGAATAGAGTGAATTGGAGCGATGTGGTATACAGGGGTTGACGTGCTGTCAGTGGATTGAATCAAGGCATGTGAAGCGTCCGGGGTAAACCATGGAAAGCTGTGTAGGTATGTATATTTGTGTGTGTGGACGTGTGTATGTACATGTGTATGGGGGGGGTTGGGCCATTTCTTTCGTCTGTTTCCTTGCGCTACCTCGCAAACGCGGGAGACAGCGACAAAGTATTAAAAAAAAAAAAAAAAAAAAAAAAAATATATATATATATGTGTGTGTGTGTGTGTGTGTGTGTGTGTGTGTGTGTGTAACCAAATTAAAGATGTTTGCAAAATAAACGTAGTGAATGAACAAGCAGAATATTATATAAAGAATTACTGATAAGGAACTGACCAATTTTCCCAGTGGCGTGACCCTCACAAGTACACCAGGAGTGACTACGATATATATATATATATATATATATATATATATATATATATATATATATATATATATATATATATATATATATATATATATATATATATATGATCCCTGGGGATAGGGGAGAAAGAATACTTCCCACGTATTCCCTGCGTGTCGTAGAGGGCGACCACAACGGGAGGGAGTGGGTGGCTGGAAATCTTCCCTCTCGTTTTTAATTTTCCAAGAGATGGAACAGAGAAGGGGGCCAGGTGAGGGTATTCCCTCAAAGGCTCAGTCCTCTGTTCTTGGCACTACCTCGCTGACGCGGGAAATGGTGAATTGTAAAAAAAAAAAAAAGAATATATATATATATATATATATATATATATATATATATATATATATATATATATATATATATATATATTTTGCTTTGCCGCTGTCTCCCGCGTTTGCGAGGTATATATATATATATATATATATATATATATATATATATATATATATATATATATATATATATATATATATATATATATATGTGTGTGTGTGTGTGTGTGTGTGTGTGTGTATTCTGCATTGATATGATTATGTTAAATGAAATATCTAGTTGTCATTTGATATTGGCTGGTTGAATACCAGTTGGATTTAGCAACTTTGCATTACTGGGATTAATTATCACTGTTATTTTGATAAGATGATATAATGATAATGATAATAATAATAATTATTATTATTATTATCAGTAGTGGTAGTAACAGTAGTAGTAATCAAAGTAGTGGTCACAGTAGTAGTGATCCTTGATGGTACTAAAGTAACTCGTGTGTTCGAGCGCCTGCTCTGATGTGAACTGTTGACCTGGTTCTGGCGTTCCCTCGACCTGACCTCCCTCCCTGGGACGAGTCCCCTCCTCCCTCCCAACTTCCCTTCTTCTGCCCTACTTCTGACACACACACACACACACACACACACACACACACACACACACACACACACACACACACACACACGTCAGGGCCGTCATGCACAACTTTTGGACTTGGCTGATAAGGTTATTTCCGGGACGCGGTCGTCGCTCCGTCTTCATTTGCCTTGCCAATTTTAGCTTCGCCCTTGTCGTGTGTGTGGTTCCTCCCGACTGGTTTGCGTCCGGACAGGTTTTGGGTCCTGACAGGCATGAGTTGTGACAGGTCTTGGCTCGTGATGATTTGACCTCTGCCAGATTTAAGTGCTGACAGGCTTGGGTCTTGACAGTTTTGGGTCCTGACGGATTTGCCAAATCGTGATGATGGGCGTGGGGTCTTGACACGTTCGAGCTGTGACATGTGTCACCTGAGAGGCGTGGATCCCGCCCGGTGGTGGTGGTGGTGAGGGATGGTCGTGGCGCTCCTATGGTGCTGGTTTACAGGAAACCTCTTGCCTCCCTAACAAGGTTACCTCGCCTGTAGAAAGTAAGATTGTGTTTCGTACACCAGTGGGTAGTTTATTCTCGTGTCCAGTGGCCGTAGTTACTGTGTAAACTACATGACGTGATGAACGATATGTATGTAGTGTTGGTGTGGAGGCGTGCAGCGTCGTGGGAAGGTAAACAGTTTACGTACATTGTTTACACGATGTCTTGCCTGACCTTCGCCGTCCTTCCCCGCTTGAGTTTGCGCGGTAGGAGGGTACACATCGGCGGCACTTCCTGAACACGACGGTACGACCCTGGAGTACCACCACACTGCGGCTCTTGAACGCACGACGGTACGACCCTGGAGTACCACCACACTGCGGCTCTTGAACGCACGACGGTACGACACTTGCATAGGTTGACCTAACTCTTGAAGGTCAGAGGTCAGGCCATCCCCATCCAGTGGTCATAGTGTGGTGATGAAGGAGGTAAAACCACGTAATTCTTCATTGTTTGACGAGTGGTAGAGGGAGGTATGGCAGGTTTGTGCAGACACTGATTTTAAGCTCCCATTTCAACTAACATGATATCATAACTATAATTCAATTCCATTACAACGAAACTTTTACTTCATTCAAACTTGACCTGAGCAAAGGACCCGAGTAACAAAGGCTCGTCATTGTGAGTGTTAACGAGTCGTTATACAAAGGTCAGGACTCGAGGAGCGAGCCTAGGAGCCTCGCCCGCCGCTGGTCGAGGTAGACTTCATTCGTGTTCGTGTCCTCTCTGTTTCTGCTCTACTCACACACCTCCAGCTGAAGTCTGGTTGCAGGTGAATGGTCGTCGTTATATTGCCCTCCTCCAACTGTGGACATCGTTCATGAACCATTTGCAGGTGTGTGGTTCATGCCAGCGCAGAACATCCCCGGGTTATGTCCGCGAGAAGTGTGGCTCAAGGTCGCCGCGCCAGCGAGCACGGCTCTCCAGTGTCCTCGTCGTCAGGAGAAATGAACCAGCGGAAGCACAATGTAACGAGCATACATATCATGGCCTCGCCTTCCCTACCTCCATCTGCTGTAATTTTTCAGCCAAAAATTCGGATTTCTTTTTAATGACAATAGCATTACAGTCTTGGCTTTAATGGCCTCAGTAGGGCCAGGCTGTAGAAAAGAGTGAGAAAAGAAATTGAAAAGAGAGAATGATGAAGTGTGGAGGACAAGAAGTAAAGACCAGGAGAGGTGGCCTGTGTGTGTGTGTGTGTGTGTGTGTGTATACACAATGAGTCCAGCTGAGTGGGTGGTTCTTTATCAGGGTTGCAGTGTTGACACGGTGGCCTCTGGCCTGCTTGGTGCCACCTTACTGACTCACTGACTTGAGTTCCTACGATGGGGTTTTACCAAGAGGCCGCAAGGCTCTCGCGTAGCACTCACCACTGGAAAATATTGAGTTACGGAGAACGAATCGTATGAGTTACGTGTTGTTAACTGTTACGTTTGAGACGAAGACATTGTAGGTTTGTGGATTCAATCCCAGCAGCCCACCTGTGGGCGAGGCAGGGAGGGAAGACAGCTACATGGGCCACAGGAATGAAACTTGACAGCCACTGAAGTGGTGGGTCACTACGCAGCCGTCACTAACCCTCCCCATACCAAGACGGGTCATATACCTCCTTGATCCGTGGCTGCCTACCACCTCCCACCACCCGGGAAGATGGTACCAACAACATGTGGTAGGAAGTGTGATGTTCTCCACATAGACAGACAGTTGTAATACAATGCCGTCCTGAGTTACAGACCACCTGAGGTTGTGGGTGAGCTGGGGTACTATGTGTGTGGTAATGATGACTGATGGTCCCGGGCAACACTTCACCATCCACAACCCCTGACGGTAATGTGCTCGCTCCTCCCACCTGCCAGCCTCTTCAGCTTAACTGACTGATTGGTCGAGACGGTGATTGAACACGAATTACCTTTAGATTTGTTGATGTTAATCTAGACACACTTTATGCATATAACGTGTGCAGGTCGTTGACCCGGCCGCTCATAAAATCCCACGAACATGACGGCGGTACATGATGGTCTGACCTTTTTTGACCTAACCCTCAAGGGTTACCTCCAAGGGCAGGCTACCTACCATACCCAAGGGTCGTGATGTCATACACTAATGTGTTCACGCTGACATTAGAGACTCACGACTTAAAATTGGCGGGAAGTAATTGCGCAGAATATGTCGATCTCAAGATTTTTTTCTTCTCTTTCTTTCTAGTTCATCGTTACTTGGACGACCAACCAGAGTGAGGTTTACACGAGCTATGTTCGTAATGTGGAGAAGTTGTAATCATGTTATACCGATGAACGCCGCTGCCTAAGTGAGCAACATCGACTTGGCCACACCCAGACGAGCTGCTGGTGCCTTTACGAAGGAGAACTAATCCATCAAACACTATCAGAGGTTAAGACAAATGCATCGAGGGTTATACAGGTGGGGCCCAGGGAGCTGGAGGGTCTTGGTACCGCCGGGAGTGCACAGCGTGAACAACGTACAGAGTGAGGCAACACAGATGTACACATACAGCGGAGTGTCAGTGTACACTCAGGTATAACACTGATGGTTTACAGAATATACTGACTTTCATAAGACAAAGGAAGGTGGAAGTACACCACCCATAATGTGGATATGTATGTACTAGTACAGGTAATGACACACAAGAGGAAAAGTGTACATCAGTAACAAGGTGTACAATGTACAGTATAGACAGAGGTGTGGACAGTTTTGTGAGATGAACCAAAGGCAGAGCAAATGTTGGATAAGAGGTATCAGGACAATACAACACCATCATCATAAATAAAAGCAAAACGTATGCATCTCCAAATGCTTGAATAGGAACTGTACACCACAAAGACACTCATAACAGAAGTGATAAGAAATTTGTGAAGTCAACAGATTTTAGAATTAGTGGTTGTAGGGATGTCGGGAGGAGACATTCTCAACAGAAGAGGACGACACTGCCTCCCTTAATCACGTAAGGGGATCATCTCCCGAAATTATTGATCATGTGAGGGGTCTCTGGTAGGAGGGCTCTCTCTCTCTCTCTCTCTCTCTCTCTCTCTCTCTCTCTCTCTCTCTCTCTCTCTCTCTCTCTCTCTCTCTCTCTCTCTCTCTCTCTCTCTCTATCTATCTATCTCTCTCTCTCTCTCAACGTGGCCGGGGGAGGAGACCACGCGAGAGCTTGGCCGTGATTGGCTGATCAAGGACATCAGTAACAGGCCAGAATAACTTCCTCCGAGGTGTGAGGTCAGATGGGCGCGGGTTGTTACTTATTTGTTATATTACATGTTTTTTGGTGTATGGATATGGAGGGGAGGGAGGGGGGGGGGGGCTTGACACTGCTGTGACCCCCGCTTCCTACACTTACGTGTGCTCACTGTTTGTGATTGCTATTTGTCTGTTACGTGGAGAGAGTTTTACGCTCGTGTGGCCTCGTCTCTTAACCTTGTATGAATGTACCATGTCTTTACTCCTATGTGTGTATAGAAACTCACCCACCTGCTTAAGCTAGGTACACATTTATCGTCCAACCCTGAGGGGAGGATGAACATCTGGGATTGGCTGTGGGCTTCCTATTGCGCATAGGATTCGACTCCAGGCGTGAATCATGGTGAGCCACACAAACCATCACGCCACATTTGTGTACGTTATTGTTTGTAAGTGTGGGAAGGGAGCTTTTAGCGATGTCCTTATGGAAATGTTATGGTTCAACTATGATGACGGAACAGAGAGGGGGACACAGAAACACGAGTAACGACAACAAAAACAACAGTGTTTTACTTGGTAAGGTACAGGAGGCGAAGTAGGTGGTGGATCCAAGGCTGCCGAAGGTGTAAAGAATCGAGGGAGGTTAGAGAGGTCAAGTGAGGGAGGGTTAGTTGGCAGGATTCCTTCTGTGCTGTGAAGATGCACGAGGTGAAGCAGGCGCCCACGGAAGAGATGCGTGGCTCCCGGGTCGACATGGAGCTTCAGTAGGAGGGAGGTGTGTTGCGTGCCACCGTCCTGGAGTAAATGGCAGCAGTTGTTTGTGCCTCCGTTGCAGGAGCTCCGCCGGCGTGGCCGTCGGTCCCGTAATTACGACTGCTTCTCGAGACGGGCGGAGGCGATGTGCCAGGCGAGTCCTGCCGAAGGTGGACGTCGGAGATGAGGCACCACCGACACCTGCCTGGATGTCACATAGTGGACCTTCACCGACGGAGGAGACACCCTAAGGTCTGCTCGAGTGTGGTGACACATAGCCATGACTTCAGGCATCTGCCAACGTGCTTACGGTCTGAGGCAAGGCGTCTGCCCGACTTCCGTGTCTTCAGTGATGCCTGGGTGTGTGAGAGGAAGGGGAGTTAGGTCACGAAGGCAGTCTGGTGGGAGAAGCAGTTCCCCCTGGGCGATTGGAAATTGGTGCAACTAGGGCGAAGGTGGCTTGCTAGGGTCGACAGTCGTTAGCTGTGACCTCATCACGGGTGGACTGCGAACCTGGTAAAAGTTAGACAATCCTTGGCACACAGTCTCTTCACAGGGAGGGTCAGGTCACCTGCTTGGTACTATTATTAAAGCGGCAGCTTGTCTGATGTTGCCACCAACACTACAAGAATGTATACACACACACACACACACACACACACACACACACTCAAATGATTAGCAACGGCCGTGAATCAACACGGTCCTTCCTGGGGTCGGGCATGCATGGGTTCGAATCTTGGGCGCGATATTCGGCCCACGTCCAACTAAGTTGTAGATGGTTGTTGTAGTCGTGGCGATGGTATTGGTAGTGATGGTTGTGTAGATGGTTCTGGTGGTAGTGATGCAAATGGTAGTAGTGATGGTATGGAATGACGGACCAGAACAAAACATGTATTACAGCTGGACTGAGGGGAACCGAGCATGTGGGTCAGGCTGGTACACACACACACACACACACACACCCTCAGCACCCACACCCCCGGCCGGTGTCAGCGTGACCCACACACGGTCAACATCAGTTAATGAGTTTTTATTCCCAGGCGGGCACCACACACACCACCCACCCATCCATCCCTCCTCCCTCTCCCGACCCACGCCACAACCCCGGCGTGTTTCCCTCCTGACACGTGAAGAATGTTTTACTCTGGAAACTTGTTGGGCCGATGGAATCGCACACTTACTTTGATTGCAATGGAAATAATGTTTATTTATTTGGGCTTCAGGCTTATGGACTGCCAGGATCATTCAAGCCGTCAGCGCCAAGCTAGAACCACCTCGTACAAAATTTTGACCACCACCTTCACTCTAGCTGTTAGAGAGGTTACCATACACGCTCCTGATGCACGGATCTCCCTGAGAGTAAGAGACAGGTTGGTCGCGCTCTGCGACCATCGACTGCCAGGGATTTATAACCCGTTATCATCGACCCACATCTACCAGGAACAGATCCTGAACACCTTTAATTGTTAAAGATAATTCAACAGACGCGTATATATTCCTTACAGTTCCTGGGACTGTCTTGTGATTTGATGAAAGGCACGCATTGAATTTAGCAGTTGACTGAACGTATATTTTGTGGATTGTAGAAAAGCTTGTACAGTCATGTCTTGAGTAGTAAATGATATGATTGTAAGTCCCTTCAGTTGTTATTGGTTTCTTATCAATAAATTGAATGTTATTGTAATTGAATTCCAGTAAAATATTGTTCCCAGATAGTTCATTAAAGAGAATTAATTCGAACGTCAGCCGTTAGAGCCACAAGGTGCTTAGGTAATATATAATGTATATATATATATATATATATATATATATATATATATATATATATATATATATATATATATGTATACATACACTGTCCAACGCGGAGGTATATGAAGGTGCGCGTTCCTATGCCCTTTGTTCGTATTCATATACCTCCGCGTTGTACAGTTAGGTCCGGTATAATGCTATCTGCTGGCTATGTGCGCCTGTTGGGAAGTGACCGGTGTAGACCCCGTTACTCACCAACGTGAGACGAAGGGTATTCGAGTAATTGAATTAGTTATTTCCTACCAGCCAGGCCTATAGCCTAGCGGTAGCATTCCCGCCTGTTACACAGGGGTCCCGGGTTTGATCCTGGCTGTACTAAAGCTAGGACACGATACTGGAAACACCAGCTTAAGGCGAGGGGAGACTGTGCTATGGTTCGGTGTGCGAGGCGCTACCCAGCCCAGAGATGCAGTAGCAAAATATGTAATTCAGTTGGCAGCCCACTTATCATGCGTGACCCGCGCTGCATCTTAGTCTACTTTGACCCTCGTAGTAATAGTTCTAGTATCATACCCATGTTTACATAGATAAATGATAATTAGTATAATGATAGTTACTGCGTATGTCGATGTAGTCTTTTTGATAATAATGATGATGGTAGTAACGGTAGTAATGTCGTGGGCAGTAAGTCTTACAAATTTAAGAATAAAGATTAGCATGACATATGAATAAATTGTAGATAAAAACAATGGTTATGATAATAGTAATGATAATGATTATAATAATTATAATGATAATAATAATAATAATAATAATAATAATAATAATAATAATGATAATAATAATAATAATAATAATTATAATGGTAATGATAATAATAAATAGTTCTCACTGTAAGACGGAAGAGGGAAACATGAATATAAAAGAAAACGTAAACGTTGCGCTGTCGAATACCTTGCAAAAAAGGCCGCAGCCGAAAAGCAAGTTTTACCGACTGTTTTGCAAGTTTTCCCCAGCAGAGTTACTGAAATATGACGAGAATGCTGTACCCAGGCGTCGTAAAGATGTGGTGTGTCATGTTCATCCTAGAAATATGACAAGCTGACATTAATCTCTTAGGCACGACGGTACTCGACCCTGGAGAACGATGGTACGACCCTTGAGCACGACGACACGACCCTTGAGCACGACGACACGACCCTTGACCACAGCGATACGACCGTTCAGCACGACGGTACTTGACACCTGTGCATGACTGTACGACTCTTGACTTACGACGGTACTACGCTCTTGAGCATAGTTGTACGACCCTTGGCCCAACGGCGGTACTCGCCTCGATCACGACGGTACGACCCTTGAGGACGACGGTACTAGCTTGAGGTACACAACTGTGGAGGGTTGATACAGGACACACATAAAGCTACAGTACCTCAGGCAATAAGCTAAAAAGCAAGAAGAAAATGGAGAGTCGGCCATAAACCAGGGCGTAGGCAGGCAGGGCATCAGGGAGGCCCTGGTTTATGCTCTCTTATTGTGGTATATCCTGGTTTATTCGGTGGGGAGGTGGCGGGTTTACGGTCGTGGTTTAGGATGGTGACTGTAAAGGAGAAGACACACACACAGCAGCAGCACCACATGGCTAGCCTGTGGTCCACCCTGCCCGCCGGTGGGACTACCAGAGCCAGAGGTAAACTCGTGCACCCACCTACCCACCCATCCACCGACCCAGGAAGAGAAACCGATGCGTGTGGGGCCAACCGGTTAGGAAAATACAGTCATATAGAAACCTTCAGCTGCTGCAGGTCAGAGAGAGAGAGAGAGAGAGAGAGAGAGAGAGAGAGAGAGAGAGAGAGAGAGAGAGAGAGAGAGCATGAGAAAGACAAATAACAGACCTAATGGACCATAGCGAGGTCTGTCTGTTATCTCTGCACAAAACAGAGTGGGAGAAACGGGATATTGAAGAGCAAAAGGCAACTCGCCACCCACCTTTCCCTCCGGCTCAACTACCCAACAGGGGGAGGGGGGGAGGGAAGGGGTTGGATGAGAGAAACATACCACGACAATATGTTGCTAACTCACTGCCATTGTAGTCTGATGGTACGGTGTAAACTGTGATTGACCTACCAGTATATTATCATCTGTTTTTTTGTGGCTGGATTTTGAAAACAGATTAGTGATTAGTGATAAACAAGGTCATCTGATAACAGATTGTCAGATAAGGGTTTGTTCAGTCTTGAGTTGAGGGTTTTTTGCGTTTAAGACGACGGGAGGAAGTTTGTCCCAGTGTTCAGCCACTCTACAGGTGAACACACACATTTACCTACATCACTCTCACACTTTCCTCCTCTTGTCTTCCTACCGTTATCTCTGGTTACTGTTTGTGTGTGTGTGTGTGTGCGTGGCGCAGGAGTCGTCCTGTCGTTGTAATCATTTAGTGTTATGAACGCGCCCGTCAGGCCACCTGGGGATCTGCGCATTGTTCACGGGATAAGTTTGAGGTGTTTTTTTTTTGGTCTTTCTTTTCATAAGGCAGTACAGTGCACCTGATTCTCTCTCTCTCTCTCTCTCTCTCTCTCTCTCTCTCTCTCTCTCTCTCTCTCTCTCTCTCTCTCTCCACCCAACTACGCTCGCACACACTTAGTTCTGCAACCCAATCGAAAGCAGGGTAAGGTGGGCTCCTTTTTGATGGATGGAAAGGTTTCTCGACGACGCTTTACTCTTTTCTCTCCACACACACACACACACACACACACACACACACACACACACACACACACACACACACACACACACACACACACAACTTGTTTCATTTCCATTTAAGTCTTCTGTCCAAAGCCAATGGGAAGGAAAATTTCTTATTTTCTGGCATGAATTCAATTTTCATTGTCCCTTCCAAGATTTGCATCAGGTCCAGGGTGGGGTTAGGGAGGCTCCGGGGCAACCTGGGAGGGAGGGGGTCGTGGCTGCTGGTGATGGTAATCCTTGACCTGAGGGATGGCAGACGGGGGACGACAGGCTGAACCATGTGGCACTACGATGACACGACCAGACACACACACACACACACATACACACACACCGCCCAGGGTTGACATGTCAGCAACTGCTGAAGTGTGTGTGTGTGTGTGTGTGTGTGTGTGTGTGTGTGTGTGTGTGTGTGTGTGTGTGTCTGTGTCTGTGGTGTGATTTAGATGCATACTCTGGAATATATAGATATGTACTTTCTTTTTTTCATATATAATCGTGCTAGCCTTACCCTTCTTAGGAACAGACGAAACTGAGCCTTCTAGGGGGAAAAGTCTTCGCTTGACGACTGTTTTTTTTTCTTGCTGCTTTTATATGATGATAATACAGGAGGAGAGGATTTCTCCTCACCCGTTCCTGCCTCTTATTGCTGCCTTATATGACACGCACGAGAGATGTGGGTAGTATTCTTTACACCATGTTCGTAAGAATATATATATATATATATATATATATATATATATATATATATATATATATATATATATTTTTTTTTTTTTTTTTTTTTTTTTTTTTTTCATACTATTCGCCATTTCCCGCGATAGCGAGGTAGCGTTAAGAACAGAGGACTGGGCCTTTGAGGGAATATCCTCACCTGGACCTCTTCTCTGTTCCTTCTTTTGGAAAATTAAAAAAAAAAAAAAAAAAACGAGAGGGGAGGATTTCCAGCCCCCCGCTCCCTTCCCTTTTAGTCGCCTTCTACGACACGCAGGGAATACGTGGGAAGTATTCTTTCTCCCCTATCCCCAGGGAAATATATATATATATATATATATATATATATATATATATATATATATATATATATATATATATATATATATATATATACTGATAAGACATAAAACGGGAATGTGAGTAACTGATATATGTTTGAAGTTGGTTATGATAATTTTTGCTAAATGAAGATTAAGCCAGAAATGGTATACGCGCATTTGATATAATTAATTGCCGAGAATTATGTTGGCTTTGTGTGGACAGTGTCTAATATAATACATCATTATCTTCCACCAACCTTCCTGTACCAGTGACGTGTATATCTTCCACCAACCTTCCTGTACTAGTGACGTGTTTGTGACGTGTTTACATCTTCCCCAGTGTGGCCGCTGGACCTGGAGCTGCCTCTGGACACAACACGTATATAAGGTAGGTCGGGCAAGCCCTCACCCTCCTGCTGGACACAACACGTAGATAAGGTAGGTCAGGCAAGCCCTCACCTTCCTGCTGGACACAACACGTAGATAAGGTAGGTCAGGCAAGCCCTCAACCTCCTGCAGTACCCACGCTGGTGTATTCCCTCCCTCACCGCCCAGTATTCGCTGCCACATTCCTTGAGTGCGTCATGAGTGTGTCTGTTAAGTACGTGGACGTGGAGTGTGTTCGTATGGGTCGGGTGAGTGGCTGGTTCAGCTCAAGCTTTTACAGATTGATAAGCTGTTCGGTAAGTACCAAGGTTATTACCAGCCAATTATACGTAAGTTAATGATTATTGAACTTTACTTGGAATATCATTCACTTATCATTTGTATTGTCTTGACGTAATGAGTTTCACGGTGACCACACAAGTATGAAGTAGTAATCACTGACTTAAAGTGAAATGGAAGAAAAAAAAGTTACGAAGGATATCTCTTACATTCCCCAGCAGCCTGGCTCACCTCTGCTGGAGACATTGTGTTCAGTTGCAGTGAATGAAGTACCTTCTTCGAGTATATAGCCATGATAGATAGCAAGGTAGATAAATAGATTAGATACTACATATATTACATAATATTTCAAGAGAGACGTGGCGTTGCTACATCATACCATCGCGTCGTCAGACACGACCATATTGTGTGCTCCTCCTTTCCAAGGCGAGGCTTCCCATGGTAATTTGATAGACGTCTGAATTTCCACACTGCAACTAGACATGTCCACTGGCGGAAGAAGATGATCGGATAATACAGATCCTCACCTGTCTTGTTGCACGTGTGTGTGTGTGTGTGTGTGTGTGTGTGAACACAGCTGATGTGACTTTAAACCACCGTGGACCAGGGAGCACGGCTCAGTGCCTCCAGATGTGCAGATACACACGCCCAGAAATCCTGAGCCATCACCCGTCTCCTGTAAGCCGTAAGGTGTGTGGACACAGGGCGGGAGCACAGTTACAGCACCTGGAGTACGACACCTCAACTTCCTGAGTACGACCATTTAACCACCTGGAATACGACACCTTAACCCTTATGTTAAGTCGTTGTACGCAGGAGGTCCAACACCGTCCAGACTGGAACCTGCAGTTCATCCTGATATGTTGTTGAAGTTTGGTGGGCCTATCGGTGTGTGTGAGAGAAGGAAGAGACAGCAGCAGGAACCATAAACCAGAACCTCCCTCCGTCAGGAGAGCCTGGCACCCCCGCCGTATACCGTGGGAAGGGGTCGTCCGCCGCCGCCACCGTCACTCACCAACTGATCCCCCAATTTTCGCCTTAGTATCGGAGGCCTTAGGCATACATACAGCCCACCTCTCCCTCCTTCCCTGGAACCGAGGCGCAGCTGTGCCTCCGTGAGTGATGTTTTTACTCTCTTTCCCATCGATTGTCCAGAGAGTTTGAGAAGAATGAGAGTCGTGTAGATGTTATCTACTTCAGGAGCAGGGAGTGCGAGTGTCGTAGGGTCTAGGGAGAATGCAGACACGATGGCTGAAGGCTCTGGTGATGGTGTTGACGTTGCTTCCGGCCTGTCGTCCAGAGGGAGTGTCGCTGAGATGACTGGTGGATTGAGGAACCTGGAGGAGAGGCTGGGGCCTAACGTCTTGTTTATTCTGTCATTACTGGACCAAACACTCCGGCCTCACTCAGCTGTTCACGGTGCAGTTCTTCCCACCATGGCCCCTCAGATGGTACAGCAGCTCCCATCATGGCCACCCAGATGGTACGGTAGCTCCCATCACGGCCACCCAGTTGGTGTAGCAGTTCCCATCATGGCCAGCCAGATGGTGCTGATGTTCTTGTTTCCCATCACAACACGTCTGGCTCTTTTTCTTCGTCTGCCGTGGCTGGGAGCGAACCAGGAGAGGCTGGATGGATGAAGATGAAGTGCAACAACAGGAGAGTGTCAGGCAATGTGGTGTAGGCGTAGCAAAGTGTGCGGATGGCTCGGTGGATGTGTACTTCTAGTGACACGCACGTATATAGTATACTGGGTGTAGCAACACACACGGGTCGAGTTGGTCTCGTACTCGAGCCAGTCATCCCAGGAACCGTGAAGGTCGTGTGCGGACGCCCTAGGGAAGCTCAGGAACGTCCTACTGTCATGTCGTCTGTGGTGAGTCACTCCCGTCACTAGCTTCCACATCCTGCATGTTTACTGAAGGTGGACCAGCAGGAAAGTGACTTTAGAAATATGTCTTCGTGAACAGCGTAAAGCTAAAAGGTTACTGTGGTCCTCACGGTGTCTTTGTGATGAATACCTGGCTCCCTCACTCCAGCTCACATCCTCGTGTATTTGTCAAACCTTCCATACACATACGTGTGTCGAGCGTCTTCTCCGCGCCATAGCATGTGTCCAGGCGGAGTGACGTGCTCCAACCAACCAACACCTGGCGTGTTGTTACACCCGAGCCATTATGATACACTGGTGTAGTAGGGGAGTGTGTGGAGCCTGGTGTTGTCACACTACGATCACTCTCCGCTGCTACGGTGTATACGGCTCTGTATATATATATATATATATATATATCACGTGATGCATACCGTACTGAAATACACTTGTTTACAAATACCCAGTATGGATTTCCATGAAATGTTCCTTGGGTTATAGGAAAGCGATAGTAACCTAAGGACGAGAGGGTGGTATTACTTGGTAGGTCAGAGAGGTCAGAGGTCATGCATCTCACCCGGGAATAGGAATGGTGGAGGAATATTGAAACGGGACGTTGAGGACACGACAGCCGTACCAGGGGCGGGCTGTTGACGGTGGGGACCGCAAACCATGGACCAGCTGGTGATGAAGGAGGCCTGGCCTCTCCCTGGAGTATACGTGTTGCCCAGGAGGAGGAGGAGCAGGGAGGCTGCAGTGCTTTGATCTGCTCCAGCAGGTGCCGCCTCCCACACCAGGTGGACGTCTTCCTTCTGAATTGGAGGGAGGAGGAGGAGGAGGAGGAGGAGGAGGAGGAGGAGGAGGAGAGCCTGTCAAAGATTCCAATTAAGTTCAGTGAGACGTCGCTGGTGAGGAGGGAGAGCCGGTGAAGGATGCGACGTGTGTCGTATAGTGCACCACCCGGCCGACGCGACGGGTCCCTCCTCGCCAGGTTGTTAGGGCGACCAACCACGCGTCTTCAAGTGGAAAACGACCTTTTATCTTTCTTTTTTATATCTAGAAATCTGATGGCGGGCCTCGGCAGACCGTGATGACGTCAGCGGGGCAGATGACGTCGTGTGTGTGTGTGTGTGTGTGTGTGTGTGTGTGTGTGGTGCTAGAGACAGATGGAGTACTTTCCCGTCTGGAGGCTTGATGTCCGCTGGCCGGAGGCAGACGCTGGTAGACTCAGTTTAATAAGGTCTTACCTGAGGGACGATACCTGGGCTGTGTCGTGTGTGATATGACTGGTGTGTGTCACAAGACAGGTGTCACATACTGACCTTTACCATGGCAACCTTAACACATGTTTGATCCATCACACACAACTGGGACACGACTTGTGCTCTACTCTCCCGTCTCTGTCGCTAACGAATAAGGAACTTATGATACTGTCCTCCAGCAGATAACCTGGTCATGGACCATCACCTCTCCTGTTATCTGTCCTTCCCATGTACAGTAAATAACCTGGTCATAGACCATCAGGTCTCTTGTTATCTATCCTCCCCATGTACAACAGATGACTCCGTAATGGACCATTAGGTCTCCTGTTATCTGTACTTCCCATGTACAGCAGATAACCTGGCCATAGACCATCAGGTCTCTTGTTATCTATCCTCCCCATGTACAACAGGTAACCTGGTCATGGACCATCAGATCTCTTATTATCTGTCCTTCCAATGTACATCAGATAACCTGGTCATGGACCATCAGGTCTCCTGTTATCTGTCCCTCCCATGTACTGCCATAACTTTTAGTGTCCTTAAGCAGATCACCTGGTCATGGACCATCAGGCCTTCTGTTATGTCTTCCTGTGTACTGCCATAACTGTTACTGTCCTCTCCTGCAGATGACCTGGCCATGGACCGTCAGGTCTTCAGTCTTCCGGCTGATAACCTGGTCATAGACCATGGGTTTACTATTATGTTTACCTCCCATGTACACCAGTCGCACTGTACACACCCTGAACACGCCATGACCACCAGAACATGCACATGTCTCTTTGAAGGGAATAGCATGATGAACACAGACCAGGGTCGGGTGTGCACCTTCCCCTGCAGACCACGTCCACACACTATCATTACCCTACCAAGCGCCGCTACAGTAAGGAGGGTTGCTGAAGACAGTCATAGGGAGGTGGGGGAGGAGAGGATTAAGGCTAATGGTCATGCGTCATGCAGGGCCTACAGCCGGTCTTTATTCCCAGCCCCCAGTAATCACGGTAACCCGTGCAGACTGACCCAGCCAGTCTACCACACCACAACACAACCTCCTCAACCAAAACTCAACCACAGAGCCGACCTGGCCCATCGCTGTGGTGGTAGGGTTTAATGTAGTGTGGGTTATGGAGGGTGGTATTTAACAGGGGTAGTGGAGGTAGAGGAGGTTGTATTTAGAGATTGTAGAGATGGGGTTGTGTAGGTGGCTCTGTCACGTAGGCTTGCCGTGTTGCATGTCGCCCTCAGAAAACCGTAGGTTAGTTGAATCCAAGCTGCTATCACTGCCTCTCATAGGTGATTAACGAAGGGATGACCTAACCAAAGACTTTCGTGAACACGCTGTTGTGTTGTGTGTTTGGAGAAGGGGAGTTTGTGTTGCGTGGAGCGGTGGGTGTTTGTGTTGCGTAGGCAAGAGGGTAGGAACGTACCAGTTTCATTATGATGTATACAAACATTACACTTCAGCTCCCTACCTCGCTTGCTGTTGATGTAATCGGATTGTGTCGTGTCGGGCGGCTTTCCTGTCATACTGTGACTGTGTTGCGTCCTTCCTGATGCCAAAATCTATATTTGTATCGCGCGTAGCAACAACAGCGTGTGTCCCGCGCCCGCTGACCTGACCGAAGGTTCTCGAAGAGAGTGACCGTTGGTGATTAGTTCGAGAAGGACGGCCTCCTGCAGGGGTATTCGTTGGAACCCCCCCCTGAGCACAACGCGCGGGACGATCCTTTGACCCAACCCTTACGTTGTCAGGCGAAAGGCCAGGTTATCATACCCAAGGGTCTTACCGCTGAACTTAGGGAGCTCATGCGGTACATTTCGGACACACACACACACACACACACACACACACTAGCCTATGCTAGGCATCCATTTTACTAATAAGCCCCGAGGGTAGGATGAACAGCTGGGCGGACTGTAGACGTGCTGCCACGACCAGGATTCGAACCTATGCTGGTTTTAATCCCAGGCGGCCCGTGCATACGTAGTGGCCAAAGGTCCGTGTGTGTGTGTGTGTGTGTTTATACATACATAAGAGTAAAGACGTAAACGGAGCAACACGAGTGTAAAACTCTTTCCCTGTAACACGCGAATAGTAATCACACACACACACACACACACACACAACAATAACAACAACAACAACAACAAATAATGATACAACAAAATGCAAAAACACCTCTTTCTCGGATCAGTAGCAGACTGCAGAAATGAAATTTGGCTGTCCGTGTCTGGTAGGTAGGCTGAGTGCATTACTTAAAATGTATCGCTGTTCTCCCCCGGCGGAGGAACCATCCATGAGCAACGTATAACATTATCCAGACCCCTGGTATCCTCCATCCATTCTGTAAACTTACTCCGTCAAGCAGGAATTGTGCAGCTGCACAAGCAATTTTGTGGAAGCCATTAGGCAAGTTCGGGTTGAACGAGGTCCATTTTATAAATTATCAACCGCGGGGCATCCATACTTGTTTTTTCTAATTATTACTCAATTTCTGGAAGTTCTTGAACGATGCTGGCAGACCTCCCCCCCCCGTGTTCTGTTCAACCCCGGCTGAAGAACACCGCTGCTCTCCAGACATAACACTGGTGATGTTGTTATTGCTGTGTCACAGATCGAAAGATGGCATGAATGTTGGACCTCTGACACCCTAAGTCTTTCAACAGACGTCAGTGAGAACTGGTTAAGCAAGTCATCCGGACGTATTCGAGGAACGTGTCGACCACGTACGAAGTAAGTGAGTGCTGAGGTGAGGACATGGCGACGTGTTATTGACTGTTGAAAAGAAGATTTACAAGTTTAAGAAAAAAAAAAAGAATTAGAAGAAACATGTCAAAAACAATATGTGTCCATCTCCTTTGAGGAGATGTGTATTCAATGTAAGATGAAAGGTATAGAAGACTTGTCATATGTCTATCCCCCCCGAGACTGGCAATGGTTCTTACCTTTAGTGAGTCACGGAAAATTATGAGGATCTCGTGAATGCTGTGGACTCCCTCACTCCCCAAAATGCACATAGACACCAACACACACACACACACACACACACACACACACACACACACACACACACACACACAAAGTAATGCCTTTAGACTGTACTGGGATGACATTTTCGCCACTTCGTTTACAAAAAAAAAGTCAGGATGTTGAAGAAGTCAGCAGTTATAAAGCAGATCAGCGGCTGGTCACACAACCAGCTTTCTATATTGCACTGTAAAGGAAGGCTATTTCCTTATGACGACCTGACCTTCGTCCATCCAGAAGTACCGTGCAATACACAGCAACCAGACTGCAACGGAACAGTCATCAATAAACTCTTGAAATGATTAGATTTCTTCCTCAGAATTGCCCACGACCCGATGTTAACCCGTGACAACTGGAGGGAAAATATCATATCTTTTTTGGTCCCTGTCTCAGGACCCCCGCGAGGGCCTTCCACGGACCACTGGTTAAGACCCCTTGGTCCACAGGGAGACGTAAGATAACACTCCCTCCCTCAGGGAGACACACAGTCAACATTAATGTTTTTCGCCTCTCACTCTGGTTGTCGGTGCTTATTGGCTCCTCTGTAGCTAGTTCTCTCTCTCTCTCTCTCTCTCTCTCTCTCTCTCTCTCTCTCTCTCTCTCTCTCTCTCTCTCTCTCTCTCTCTCTCTCTCTCTCTCTCTCTCTCTACGTTTCCCTCCGCTTCATCCTTCTCACTGCTCTCTCCTGACCTCATCCGTTCCGTGGAGGAGCAGATGAAATTAAGCTCCAAAACAGATGACCGACGCGAGCCAGCGGGTCACCTGTGATGTCTGTCCCCTATGGGATACAGCTCTTCCCCACATAGCCTTCACTTCCATCCTCTCACAGAGTAGGCCTCTCCCTCACTCTCCCTCAGGGAAGGCCTCTCCTTTACTCTCTCTCTCAGGGAAGGCCTCTCATCCTCTCTCCCACTGGGTAGGCCTCTTCTCCACTCTCCTTCACTTTCCCACAAGGTAAGCATCTCCCACAAGGTAGGCCTTTTTCACTCACTCCCTGACAGGGTTGGACTGTCCCCCACTCTCCCACAGGGTAGACCTTTCTCAGGATAACTGTGTCCCCACTTTCCCACGGGGTAGACCTCTCCTACGCCTCCCCACAGGGTAGTTATCTCCCCCACTCCGGCCTTGTCAGAAAGACTAACGGTCTGTCCCATCCCTAATGATGGTAAGGAGCTGTATATTGTGTTCTATTAGGGCGTTGACCTGGGGGCTTTGTTGGGGGAAGAGGAGGTTGTGGAGGTGGCTTGATGTGGGGCCCTTGCTGGGGATGTTGTAGCCAAGGCTGCCTCTAAGAAACTGGGTTTCCTGTTCAAATGTCGAAACTTCTCTTCTGAACAGTTGCTTTGTTTATACAAGGGATTGATTCGTCCTTGTATGAAGTACTGCTCTCACATCTGGGGTGGTTCTGGCCCTGTATCCTTATCCTTATAAACTGTCCCAGGCTAACTTCCAAACTTGACCCCCTTGCCCGACGCCGCAATGTTGGTTCACTTTCCCTCTTTCTATAGGCATTACTTCGGTTTTTGTTCACGAGAGCTGACTGCTTGTGTGCCCCCACCACTAGCTACACCATGCAATACTCGGCAAGCTGTTCCGTCACATAGTTTACTATGTGGCCGTTGGCAACTCACGGGTGGGCCGTTTTGATAACTGCTTCCTTCCCTACATCTCGAAGCTTTGGAACTCTCTACCATCTCATGTCTTTCCCAGTAACTATGACCTGGCACATTTCAAAGACAGGTCTGTCACTTCCTCCACAATTCGTAAGTACTTTCCCATGTCTTTTCTTTTTCCGTTTCATAATTCTCTCCACATTTCAAGTAAGGCCCGGCCTTGATGTGGACTTGAAGTGTCCGCGACTGGAGCCTTCAACGTGTAAATAAAAATGTGAAGGACTTGTTGTGGTGGGCCGTCCTGGGTGGAGTGGAAGGTCCTGTTAGGTGCTTGGTGTGGGGGGGGGGGGGTCTTGCTGGAGGGAAGGAGGTGTTGAGGAGAGTAGAGGAAGTCCATGCTGAGGAGACTTGGCGCGGGAGAGCCTTGACGGGGAGGGGGAAAGCAGTGTTAGGCTCGTGACGTAGGGTTCGTGGCCGAGAGAGGGTTGATGGAGGGGAGGGAAGCTGTGTGGAGGACTTTACGTGGAGTCTTCTTGTTGGGGGAGAAGGGGGCCATTTCTTGGCGTATGGTTGGGGCCTTTCTGGAGGTGGGGGGGGGGACACCATTGGTCTGCTCACTTTGTGTGGACACCACACACACACACACACACACACTCACGTGCGTCATCACAATCACCACAAGAACAGCCATACCACCACCACCACAGCCACAGCCATCACCACCACCACAGTCACCACCACAGCCACTACAGCCACAGTCTCCACCACAGTCACCACCACAGTCACCACCACCACCACTACCGTCAGCAGCAGCAGCAGCAGCAGCAGCAGGTGATGTAGTCAGGTCATGACGCTAACCAAATCTCATAATTATCGTGGGAATCAGGCTGGGGTCCAGCCATTACATTGTGGTCTCTCACAAGTTTTCGTTCAGGAGTGTCTGCCACAGCCCTGGTTATACTAAGATTTATGAAATATGGGATTACATCTTTTTGTAGCAATCGGCGATACAGGAGGTGTAGAGCAATCAGCGATACAGGAAGTATAGTACAGTCAGCGATACAGGAGATGTAGAGCAGTCAGCGATACAGGAAGTACAGTACAGTCAGCGATACAGAAGATGTAGAGCAATCAGCGATACAGAAGATGTAGAGCAGTGAGCGATACAGGAGGGATTCGAACCCTGGGTAGTGCGTCTGGCTGCCACGGCCACATGGAGGTTAAAACTAATTGAGGAATCCACGGATGAGGCGTCAGCGTACGTGTGTATGTCCTTATCTATCAGTGAGGGGAAGGTGTTGATTAAAAGGATGGAGAGTATGGGAGACCGGACGAGACAGAACACTGGAGCACGTCACGTATGACGGGAGGAATGGGGTAGGGTGGTCAGTCTACCAATGACAGCAGGTACAGACCGGCCGCCACAATGAGGAGGCTGGAGGTTCGGGTAGAGTCAGGAAGGCAAGACGGGAGGGAGGGTCGAGACCAGCAGACTCATGTGCCATACCACGTCAGTTATTGTCGAATCATCGCGAAGGATTTTCCAGTCGCTCATTCAGGACATCCGGACATTAGTGATGTAGGCAAGTATATCACTGCTGGATCTCGCCTTACGAAAGCCACGCTCATGATTATCTGAAGGTCAAAGATGCTTCTTGATATGGAAGTTGAGAGACTCAAAAATAGATTGAAGATTGTAGGAGTTATGGTAGTCGGACGATAGTTGGAATCGTTAGAACCACTGACCCACTTTAGGGATGGGCTGTGTACCTTATTGCTTTTTAGACCGAAGCGAGGCTGACAGACCAGGTCCAGAGGAAGACTCCTTCACAACACGAGCCATCTGGTACATGCACCGTGCATGGCATATGTCCACAGAGAGAGAGAGAGAGAGAGAGAGAGAGAGAGAGAGAGAGAGAGAGAGAGAGAGAGGACCTTTTGGACCGTGAAGGATTAGTAAGGGGTTTGTCAGAGGGAGTTAAAGAGGACCCAAACAATTGTTCTGTCAGTAGGAGAGACAAGTGTGGTGTCCTAGGAACTGTGTGGAGCGAAGTAGAGGTTGAACGACACAAGTTGTCGACGGTACTTGAAGCTAAAGATGAGGAAAACCTGTCAGTAGAGGAAGAGTTTGCCACACTGCCTCTGGATACAGGAGCGCTTCCCCCCACAGTATTTGCATTGATTTGGGCCGGATCTGGAGGCTGACTATTGAGCCGAAGGAAGGAAGAACTTCTGTAAGTCCAGCTGGCCAAGTTCCTCGCCCGAATGGTCTGGCAACAACAACGGTTGAACAATATACTAGAAGAAATAGTTTGAGAGGAAGAGGGGAATACATGCCACCTGCTCCAACAACAATAACCTTTGCTGTACAATCGGCAGAGACAGGAACATCGTCCAAGCAGAGGCTGTAATGTTCCCAAGAGAAAGACGAAGAAGAAGAGGAAGGAGAAATATGTCGGTTTTCCAGTCGACGAAATTACAGTGGCAATATTGACGCGTGGAGAGTGCTGGCGGAGGAGGTACAATGAGTGACGAGACGTTCCCCAGGAGTGTGGTCAGATGAAGCCATCGAGGACGAGATTGTGTTGCTGTAGCGGCAGGATGGGAGGGAGGGACCAAATCTAACGTGTGGCCGGAGCGGCTCTAACTGACCTGAGATAAGTAAGTCGGTTCATTAACTGCTTCACATTACTGACCATGGAAAACAGGAGGTTTTCAGTTCCCTGCACCATCTTCGTGCGAGGATTGCCTCTGTCTCGTAGTGTTGATCTCATTCAACAGACATTTAGACCTAAAAGATCATACTTGAAGAGTAAAAACATGATCGTTCAGACTTTTTCACAACAATAGTTTGCTTCACATGTAGGCTGGCTACAGTGATGCATTACACACACACACACACAAACAACACAAACATTGGCACAGGCATCCAGCTTGAATTGGAGTGCTGATGTGGCCACAACTCAACATTTATCTCCAGGTGCCAATACCGGGCTATTCCAGTTTCCATTCTCAATACCTCCCAAGGGTTCACTTGCCTTCCTTGAACTGCTCTCTCTCTCTCTCTCTCTCTCTCTCTCTCTCTCTCTCTCTCTCTCTCTCTCTCTCTCTCTCTCTCTCTCTCTCTCTCTCTCTCTCTCTCATATCCTTATCTTCTTGCTATTCTTACTGTCCTCTCTTATCTTTTCATTTCTACCCTGTGCCACTCCCTACCTGCCCTTTCTCCTGCGCCGTAAACAAATCATTCTGACTCTTTTCTGTCAGTGTGTCTCCCCGTGAGCTTGTGTTCCTGTCTGCCTCGCCCATCTTGCTAGCCATTAATTTACCTTCCCGTCTGCTTCCCCCGTTCCTGTCCTCGTAAACATATTTTACCGTCCCCAACTACCCATCACATACCCCCACTCCACCCCTACACACTCACGTACCTTTTCCACAGTACTGTCCCACCACCGCCACCACCACACCTCCACCAGTGCACACACTCTGATGCCTCAACCTTCATCTCCAACACACAGCACAGCACACCGACCTATCGTAACTTGAGTTTGATTATCCGAAATTTATGTCTGGCCAAATTCCATGACTGGATAAAGCCAACCTCGATGTTTCCCAGGCGCTGTTTCCCCACCTTAATTGGTCGCTTCCGGTAATTAACAGCCACTTTAATTGGTGTGCCAATTGAGCTGTTCGGGCCTGATTGGTTTCCTCGTTGACTTAGCTTCAACAGCGTCTTGTGACGCGGGATTTGAAGATGTTACTTGGGTAATAGCTGGTAATAGGAGGACCTCCATAAGAACTGGACTCAGCCACAAGGGAAGAGAAGGCGGCCTGAATACTGACAGGTGTACAAGGGGGAGTGAAGCAGAGGGACTGCAGAACACCATCACGTTAGAACAGCAACAGTGACTCATATATGAGTGCAGCACAGCACAGGCACAGCGAGAACAGCTATAAGGGCGATGACAACACTGGGAAAGCAAGATATCATTGTGAGGTCAGGAGCGCAACACCTGGACAGAAGTAAAGACACTTTTTAGGGAAGAACGTCGCCAGGAGAACAGCAGCAGTAAGGACAGATATGCTGGAGGAAGAGCAGCAAGGAGACGCGTGGTCCTCGACAAGTGGCAGTTGTTATGCATACATTCCTGACCTTTATTGTTGTAGTAACATCTGTTTACATTGTTGATGTACAACCTTGGGCTCCTGTTGGGTCTAACCAAGACACGTGTGACGCAAACATCGTTAATAACCAATCATAACACGTTCTGGTCATGTCATCATACACTACTGAAGGTGGTAGGGATGAGGACCACATGGGTGTGCGGGACTTGGCTCTCTCTCTCTCTCTCTCTCTCTGTCTTCCTCCTGCCGGGGGACTGCAATGCCTCCAGGTATAGCCTCTTTAGGTGGCTGGTGGCGCTGGTGGTGGTAGTGGTAGGAGCAGTTTGGCTCCCTCTCGCCGGGGGCTGTGGTGCTCCCTCCTAGAGCACAGCCTCTTTAGGGAGTAGTCTGACACACAGGTAGGCTCTCTTCTGCCAGACGATTCCTTATTAGCAGGTGGAGTCTCTTTAAGGAGTGGCCGTACAGACGCTTCCGCTCTCTCCCGCTAAAGGATATAGTACCAGAGGGTGAGGTGTTCTTAGGGTGTGGTCTTAAAGACACTTCGGCCGTCTCCTGCCGAGGGAGTGGCGGTAGACACAGTTTGGCTCTCCAGCGCCCCAGGACTCATGCTTTCAGACATAGCCTCCTCATGTTCAGTTACCGTGGCTTCTTAAGTTAATCATTTTGCACCAGTCATCATTCCACGGCCGAGAGCATGTCCCAGTCATGGTCATCCCGGGTAAAAGTGAATTATTAGGTATGGAAAAAGAAAGGTATTTTAGTTCCTTTGACTCCAAGTCGCGCCTGTTGAAAGTTTACAGGTTATAGGAAGGGGGAGAGACGGAGGATGTATGAGACGTCTTCAGCTTTACCCGACGAGGAGAGAAGGCATCATAACGGTTAATCGTCGTCTGGCTTGTCTCTACACAGAAACTACGGGAAGAAGGGTGTTGGCTCACCTCCTCATTTTTTACCTGTCTCCCTGGATAATGCTGGATCTTGTTTACTAAATAGAGTCTTGGTGGTTCTGACTCTTCCCATTCTTGTACCATAGATCGTGGCTGTTACTGATACACCTGTAGATATGCCAAGAAATCGAAAGCAACCAGAGAACAAGGGACACGCCATCAAAGAATTTTGCTTTAGATAGTTTCAGCAGTTCGTAAATAATTTTCATTTTTCATTTCATCCATGATCCCTGTCTGTCTGTCGTTCGCTGGGGTTGCAATTCTGGTTTAGTCTACTCTGGAACTCCTGCTGTAAAGAAAAATATCGCGTATAATTTCAGTAGTCAGTTAAATAATAAAATATAGTTGTCTAGCTCAATAAGATTAGACTTTAATGACTGATGAGAAAATTAGAAAATACGGAGACGAATACCTCTTTTTCTCCTCCCCCTTCTCTCTCTCTCTCTCTCTCTCTCTCTCTCTCTCTCTCTCTCTCTCTCTCTCTCTCTCTCTCTCTCTCTCTCTTTCTTCTTCTTCGTCTTCTTCCCGGCGCCAGATAACGATAACTTGTGGAATGTTGTCGATACTGCGGGCGGTGTTGCCGCTCGTGCTCCCTGCTAGTTAACCTCAGCTTAGCGGGGTTGTAGAGCCCGTAATGACAGGGCTGGGCGTGGATACCCCCACCTGCCACGGGATATAAACACAGCAGACCGTCGCTGTGTGTCTGGGCCAGCACAGCCAAAAGGGTCGGTCGGCTGTGTTGAGATCCTGCGTTATTGGTGAACTGGGCAGTAGCTTTTCCCCCTCCCCCGCCCCTCATCCATCCTGCATTTCTCACTCAAGCACCACTTCACCTCACCCCACTTCACCCCCCCCCCCTCCACCCCGCCTCAGCTTCTAACACCAGTGCCGTAACCTCCAGCACCTCACACCACCTGGAAACCCCAGTTCTAAGCCTGACCCCTTCCTCAGATCAGTCCCCTAATCTGACCCCTGATTCTTCAGTCCCCATCGTCCAACGCCTCACCCTTATTGATTAAACTAAAACCTCAGACTTGCCTCAACCTGCTTATAACCCCATTATCCCCGTGTCTTACTTATAAACCCCGTCAGCCAACCTCATCTCCCGCCTCCTCATACCCCAGCCGGCTAACCCAGCACCACATACCCTGAAGGCGGTTGCCTAACATTAATGAATTACTGGACGCTTTACAAAATGAGGAGCCGTCCGTCGTTTGTGATGCCGTAATGTTGAAGTTGATAAAGGAAGGAGAGAACATAAGCGATGTAAACCTGAAGGATATGAAGTATAGAGACAATAACATAAAGTTGAGAGCAGTAGATGAAAGAAAACGTTGCAATAAAAGAACAGATGGGAAAAATGATAGAAGAGCACCAGAAATTTCCTTCAGAACCTGCCATGTTTCTACCCGCAGTGTCATCGCTTGTAGCACGGAGGTACGACCCTTTTGCACAGTTGTACGTTTCCTGACCACGGCGTTACGACCATTAAGCGTGGCTGGTTGACCTGTAGGTTAGGTATGATGGTCTGGCCCTTTGACTTGAGCCTTCATATAAGAGGGTCGTCCACCGTTCTCAAGAGTCGTTTCCTCATAGATCTTACATTCATGCTCAAAGGTCGTACTTTCATGCTTAACGGAGTAATATTGTTCGTAAGGCAAAAAGCTGTTAGTATGATTAACAAATGCAAAGGTGGAGTCCGGTAACTAAAACAAACAACTTGCAGAGGACGATTTCAGTGTAGACCATAAGGATTAGTTAAGCTGTACGAGAGATGATCCTGGAGGAGCTGAGGGCCTTCCTTTTTCTCCACTTAACAATTTGGAACAAATAATACCCAACATGAGCTCTTCAATCTCACGACCATCCCTCAACACGACCTCTTCCTTATCTCTGAACCGTCCCAGTCCTCGTACTTCAATCTTACTTCCATCACTTCTAACTAGGCACGCCACCTCCCACTCCCTCCCCTCCTGGAAGCGCCAGCTCTGGTAGCTTGGGAGAGGTCAGGGGGTCATTCCTGTGTAGCTTCTTTATCAAGTTTCCTCGGGACGGTTGCTGCTTCGCCTGCCGAGATGCCTCGAGTCGTGCTGACGGTATAGCGGAGGTTTCCTTGGCTGGGATGGAAGAGTCCTACGTTGCTCCTTTTACCTGATCTTTCTTCCTCCAGTGTGTGCATAGATGCCGTAATTAGTTTTCCTGTGAGCAGCTATTTTATGTGTATGTGGGTTTTATTCTCCCAGGTATGG
Source organism: Panulirus ornatus (assembly GCF_036320965.1). NCBI lineage: Eukaryota > Metazoa > Arthropoda > Malacostraca > Decapoda > Palinuridae > Panulirus > Panulirus ornatus. Next base: position 67,516,271 of record NC_092227.1, on the reverse strand, counting down.
AGTGTTCCTCACATAGATGAGGTCCATCTGTCTATCAGCCAGAGTTGGGTAAACAGTCTTCTGTCTTATTTATCCCTCAGCCATCACCCTTCTCCGCCCATCTCTTGCTGTCCACCGCAGTGTTACTGCTTTTTTCCTGTCTTAAAGTTTTTGGTCACAATTCTCACGAGGAGTCTGCAGCATAGGTCCCTACCACCATTGCTTGTACCCGCGGCACGCATCTTGCTGCTGCTTCCCACAGTTTGTGTGGAGACTGGCCACTCGAGGATTGACCGTTATGGGACTCGATTCATTCTTTAGCCGTCTCAGTTCTTCACACTCATGAGAAACTCTTAATTAATTTCTTGATTTTTTTGTCTTAGTTTTCTTTCATTCAAGATAACCGTAAGTAAGGTGCTTTCAGCTTCTACCATATCTGTCATTAAGCTTATCTGTGTGAGGTTAGATACGTTAGGTACGATTTCGTTAGGTACGACCCCACTTAGTATATTTTCAGCATTACTCATTATTTAGGGATACGAAATTTCTGGGCGAACAAGGGCGCTCAGAGCGAACGATCAGGCGGCTGCTTCCTGCTACACCTCATCATTGCCTCGCCTCATTCAGATCAAGACCTTATGGACCCAAAACACGGATCTCGAATACTACAGCAACCTTGCCAGTATCATGCCCAGGCGTCTACAGATGCTCATCAAGGATAAAGGAGAGATGGCAGAGCACTCTGATGTGAGTGTAACATCGCTTTTGAAAATGTATAGGGAGGCGGACAGTGTATTTTGCGGACGCTGTAAGTAAAACGCTGATGTAAGTGTGCCAGCGTGAGACGGCAGGATACGATGCTGGAGGATGTGCCACTGTGACTGCTATTCCCTGGAGCACGACGGTACGATGTGAACGGGCCTTGAAGCACGACGGTACGATGTTACGGGCCTTGAAGGTGACGGTACGATGTTACGGGCCTTGAAGCTCGATGGTACGATGTTACGGGCCTTGAAGCTCGACGGTACGATGTTACGGGCCTTGAAGCTCAACGGTACGATGTTACGGGCCTTGAAGGTGACGGGACGATATTACGGGCCTTGAAGCTCGACGGTACGATGTGAACGGGCCTTGAAGCACGACGGTACGATGTTACGGGCCTTGAAGGTGACGGTACGATGTTACGGGCCTTGAAGCTCGACGGTACGATGTTACGGGCCTTGAAGCTCAACGGTACGATGTTACGGGCCTTGAAGCTCGACGGAACGACGGTACGATGTTACGACCCTTGAGCACGGCACTGCGACTCTTGGGCCTGATGGGGCTGGCAAAGGTCAAAGGCCAGGCCGGTCGTGATTGAAGTAAAATGACACGAAATTTGTTGGGGAAATTCTGAGGTGATTCCAGACACGATTAATAACACCACGAATGCTCTTCACTCAAGAGGCGTTTGAGCGTTCTTCAATATTGTGGTGACGCTGTGTAGTGTCATATCTGATACACGGTCTCAACAGCTTTCTCATTATAGTCCACTTACACGGGGTCCCCGTGCATGTTCGCTGCACACCGGGGCTGGAAGACCTTACCTCCGAACCCACGCGTCAGTCGACCCCCGCCACCTCGGGTTATATTCAAAACATCGAAGTCCTTTATTTAGAACGGTAAACAGACGCCATTTCTGTTCCTTAGGGAGAACCCGAAAAGACAAAAAACCGTGTGGGAAACCCGGGATACAATACCTCCGCCGTTCTCGCCTCCCGCCCTTCAACCTTGACCTTTCGGTTTTAAATGGGAAAATGGAAGTCATATTTTAGGACCTTCTCCCTCCGCCATTGTTTACCTGCCTGGCCGCATGTAGCCTCCTACGCGCTGCTCACATCAGATCACAGACGCCGTGTTCTCTCATCACTTCCCCACGCCCTGTGACAGTTACAATAATAAAGCGAGTAATTACAATACATTTAAGATTATAAAGTTGCCTTAAGCACTATTTATATAACAATCTCAGATGAAGATCACAATTAAATCGATTCCTGAGGTTCTGGTTCGCGAGGTGACGTTTGACTGACTGCCAGAGATGGCCAGCCACCCTCTCCCCCTCAGTGGGCGGACTGAGCCACTGGGTAAACATTCTCTCCACTTTTTCCCCCCGTTTCGTTATGGCGTGACGTAAGTGTTTCCCAGGAGGGGGAGGTTCGTGGGAGAATTTCACAGGCGTGTAAATACCTCTCGTGCACTACCGGGCGTTAGTAAATTATTCTTTTTTTCTTTCGTATGTACTTTGAACTAGACTACATGACCCCTCTGGCAGGGCGGTACGGACCCTAGGGTAAGATAGCATGACCTGTAAGAGGGTCAGGTCGAAGGCCAGATCATCGTAGCGAGGGCTCGTACCGTCGACGTGATCGTGGCATGAACGACCCTGCCTGCAGTGTAGTCTCTCTCTCTCTCTCTCTCTCTCTCTCTCTCTCTCTCTCTCTCTCTCTCTCTCTCTCTCTCTCTCTCTCTCTCTCTCTCTCTCTTCTCTCCATCGTCACGGAAGGTATCGTTCACATGTACCGGAGTGACATGATAAGTAGAACATTGCTGCTGCTGATGCTGGGCTGTGTCCTTTGAGGTTAACGCCGTACCCTGCCACGTAATGGGGATCTCTCTCTCTCTCTCTCTCTCTCTCTCTCTCTCTCTCTCTCTCTCTCTCTCTCTCTCTCTCTCTCTCTCTGTCTCTCTCTCTCTCTCCTGACCGCACGCACCCGCGCCCTCCTCCATGTAAACAATACTGACGGATGGACCTGTGTTTCTTCTAAGGCTTCAGTCCTCCTGGAGGGTGAGGAGGCCGCCCGTGTGGGTTTTTCCTTCTGGTAACGTCAACTGAGTTTGGCGTTACGCTACAAGAAATACCTTGATATTATTTACTATTTTGAGACAAACTAAAGTAACCAAAGTAAGGTTAATCCCGTTTTCTTGTTGTGAATAAGGTCATCGTGTTTTCTCCTCAGTGATCTCGTTTTCTTCTACATAGGTTCACTACCGTCTTACATAGGGATAATCTTGTTTTCTCTCTGACATACGGATAATTCCGTTTTCTCCATCAGGGTTAATCGCGTTTTCTTCTACATGAAGCTAATTCTATTTGCTCTTACATGGGCATAATCCTGTTCTCTCCTACACAAGATTGATCCTGTTCTTTCCTACAGAAGGATAAAATCCCGCTTTCTCCTATATGAGGTTAGTTGCGTTTTCTATGATACTAATGCCATTTTCTCACAAAAGGGAAATCCCGTTTTCTCCAAAGTTAGCTTGAAGCACCACCAGATTTGCTTCTCGTTATCATCGTGATGTCTCGGTGCCTGTATTGTTCTTCTTGATCATATATAAGACGTGGCAACAATAGTGATCGTGCGGTGTTTCATGGCGGGAGCAGAGGATTGTTGTGGCATTGCTTCTGCCCCCAGTCATAAGTGTGTGTGTGTATGTGTGTGTGTGTGTGTGTGTGTGTGTGTGTGTGTGTGTTTCCCTGTACTGCCTTGGCACAGTCTTTCCATGTGACTGAATGTGTTTGTATACATTTTGTATACATACATTCCTATCATGAAAACCTCATGTGTGTATGCAATGCAGTTATGTAAATCTTATTGTAACTTATATAAACCAGGCGGCAGTGTTCCCCAGTGGTTATACAGTGACCTTTACTACTTCAAAAATGTCTTTTGTCGCAAGTATACGTATATAACCAAACGTAAAACTTCATTAGATATTGATATATTATGTAGGCCACCTTTTTAAATCCTTATAAAAAGAAAACGGCATTGTTGTTGTTCGCTATGTGGGTCAGCTGTGTTGTCAAACCACAAATTGTAAATAATAATCAGTAGAATCTTTTTTATATTTCGTTGAGTTACGGTACTCATCCCGGAAACGCCAGATGCGTCAGTACTCAGTCCAGTACACCAGATGCGTTATCACCCATCTCAGTACACTATGTGGGGTAGTACTCTTCCCAGTGTACTAGATGCTATAGTACACATTCCTTTTTCATTAAATGCATCAATACACGAGAATCTATAGTACTCACATTAGTGCACTAGATGCTTCAGTACTCACCCAAGTACACTAGTTTCGTTAGTACTCACCCCCAGTACACTAGATGTGCCAGTACCCACCTCAGTACACGAGATGTGTCAGCTGAGCGGCCGTAAAGGAGGCAGTAAACAGTGTTGACGCCACACACTACAGCGAGCGTACTTACCAGCCAACCCTCTACGCTGTGAAACTGTTCATATATCGTGTTGATAAGAGATCACGTTCTTTATTATTGCAGTAAGCCTGGCAGAGTATTAAAATAATTTTTTCCAAATGTGTTTCCAAAAAAAGTTAAACAAAAACACGAAAAGCCGGGATCTTTCTGTGGAGAAAACGTTAGTTTTTCATAAAAAAAAAGTAAATAGATAAGTTACTGCTGGATGTGGACGACTACCATAAGGTAACGATTGTGGCTCTTGTGTTAAGTAGGTCAGTAAATGGTTGGTCGTGGAGGAGGAGCCATCACGGGTCGATGTCATGTGGATAATGATTTAGGAGACATTATATCGGTGTGTTCCCTCCTCCCACCTCAAACTGCCGGCCGCACCCACGGAACCAGGGAATCATTGTTCACCCAGGGGCGAGGCCCGGCCAGGCTACCACTGAGTGTATGGTAGTGCTTGTGCACAAGGCTACCACTGAGTTTATGGTAGCACTTGTGCACAAGGCTACCACTGAGTGTATGGTAGTGCTTGTGCACAAGGCTACCACTGAGTGTATGGTAGTGCTTGTGCACAAGGCTACCACTGAGTGTATGGTAGTACTTGTGCACAAGGCTACCACTGAGTGTATGGTAGTACTTGTGCACAAGGCTGCCACTGAGTGTATGGTAGTGCTTGTGCACAAGGCTACCACTGAGTGTATGGTAGTACTTGTGCACGAGGCTGCCACTGAGTGTACGGAAGTACTCGTGTATGGAGCTGTGCACAGTGTTGGAGTCAGACCAACAACACGAAGCAGTTGTACTAACCACACGTTGTTGTGTGTTTGGTTAGCAGTGTGTCCCGTCACCCAGGTTGTCTGGGCTGTGACACTGGAAATTGCGCGTTCGACCTGACCGTCAGGTTCTGAAGGGTGTGGTGGGTCTCCTGAGGGAGGAACCTCACCGTTAATAGGCACTGGTGAAGGAGGCCGAGGGACGTCTTTGGGAATGTCAGTAGTTCGAACACGAGGCTGGTTTCTTTGTTTCGGTGGAAGGATAGTGGAGTATTGTGGGAGATCATCTGGCAGACGGTCATTTTTTACCTTTTTTTTGTGTCTAATTTCACTTCCTTTCACGGTAGTACAACAGTCTCTCTCTCTCTCTCTCTCTCTCTCTCTCTCTCTCTCTCTCTCTCTCTCTCTCTCTCTCTCTCTCTCTCTCTCTCTCTCTCAGCTTCCAGACAGTGTTCCATATTGTTCCAGTCGTTACGTTCCAGGAAGTGTCTGTTCAGGGAAGGATGGGGGGAGATAATCCAGTAATACTTGTGCCTTTGGGCAGAGAGGCTGGTGTGTGTGTGTGTGTGTGTGTGTGTGGACGGTAGCAGATCCCCCAGGGTGACGCCCTGGTGCACCTGATTAGTGGTTGTTGTTAGTGCCGGCAGCAGCCACCCACAAGTGGACCGACCACCTCCCAAGCGTTGCAGACTTGACCTCAAGCAGCAGCTTGGGACCGTTGTGACGCCGGTGATCCGAAACGCATCCGACCTGTTGTTGTGTCTCGGACGTACGTACAACTGTGCTCTCTTATACCGTGACAACTGGAGTATGAGACACGCTGAGCTGCCTCGGTTCATGCCTGAAGCATCAGTGAACCACTTCACGTCACACTTTGTGAACTCCCCTCGGAAACGTCTCGCAATAATTCTTGATAGATCTGACTTGAAGTACCCCCTCATCTCTCCTCTCTCTCTCTCTCTCTGTTCTTCATAGCTCAGTTCGTTCCTTCTGTGATTGGTACAATTTGTAAATTACGACACTCTTGAACCTTCGCCGTTCGAGACATCCCTTGATTCATACCAGATCTGTCCCACGGCAGAGTGTAACTGTACGAGATGCAAAACATTGTTTTGCAATCCTCTCGTCCATTTTACTGATTAGTAATAAAGGATCCTTTTACAGTTCTCCAGCAGATATGGACCCTCAGGTTTCCTGTTATCTGTCCTTCCCATATACAGCAGATAACCTGGTCATGGACCATCAGGTCTCCTGTTATCTACCGTTCCCATGTACAGCAGATAACCTGGTCATGGACCATCAGGTCTCCTGTTATCTGTCCTTCCCATTTTCTACCATGATAATGATAGTTGTGCAGCAGGTCATCTGCTCACGGACCATCAGGTATTCCGCTGTGTGTCCTGGCCACGTACTCCCACATGACTAATGTACACAACCGAAGCCGCTTTGGACATGAGCTAAAGTGAATGTCAACAGATTTTGAATGACACTCAGTGAGGAGGTACACATGAAGCTCTTTTTACATGACAACAACCCTGAATTCAGTCACCTGTGTACCTTGGCAGCTCGTAACTTGGACAACGATGTATTCCAGTGGAAGAGTAGCTCTGAACCAAGGGTGCTGTCAGGTGGCGCATCTCTTACCTGACGCGTCTTTGTACTGGCGCACACGTGAGTCAGGGGTTTGACTCAAAACAATAATGAGGTGATTCGCCCAGTATCTAAAATGAGTAATGTATTATTGCATGTCGGAGCCGAATTAGATAATGTATTGCTGGATCTACGAAACGAGTCAAATACTGTATTGTTGCGTATAAGAAGTACGTGAAATTGTGTTCTGCTGCGTGTAAGAACTGAATCAAATAATCAACCGTAGCATCTGGGATGGCACGAGTCCAAACTCTTGTGAGTTAGTGAATCTGGATCGTAACTGGGCAGCCGTAAAGCAAATTAGCTGAGGAGCACAGAAGTCAGGTATGATATCCCACAACTGACTTAACACACGGTTAAAGCAGATGTGAGCCAGACTGACCCTGAACTTGTACTCCAGTGTGGTGTGTGGTGGTAGGAACAGCTTCTTACCACACTACTGACAGTTCAGGATCTAAGCAACTCTTACACGAAGTTATGAATCAGAGTAACTGAATCTAAGCATCTTTATGGCAATAGCGTAAAACAACAGAACCTAGACTCTTAGACATTTCAAACCACAGTCAAATCAAGTTGTAGACAATTGTAGATTCAAACGATGTAATCTAAGCCTTTCTTAGAGGAAGTAATAAATCAAAGACATTTGATTCTAAGGTGCTCATAGTGATTCCCCAAAACAACAGGGCCATGGTACATGAGCTTATGAATAAAGAAAAATTGAACTACATCAGTTAAAAAGAAGGAACAATGAAATTTGCAGAGCGTCTCTCCATGTTTGTATCATGTTCCAGCCAGAACAGCTGACAGCCATTGGCAGCTCTAGACCAAGGTATATGCAACTGAGGCAGGTGTAAAAAGAAAGAACAAAAAAACTCCGTCCATTTTTGTGTAACAATATGACAACTGACGAAGCATTTTGATGACTGCTCCCACCAGGGTCTTGCCTCGCATTGGTAGCCCTACTGTTCTTGTGTGCATATTTCTTAAAGTGCGTGAAACAAAGTAGAGAGTGCAAACTGTTTTCTGATAGTGATCATGCACGATTACCAACCTTAGCGAGACAAGAGTCGTAAGGATCATTTTGAAACCCATCGGATCCATCCGTGAAAACACGTCATATGTTGAGTGTACAGACACTGTTTGAAGCAGATTACGAACACCACTAGATAGTACAAACCCTGAACTGAAGCTGTTTCGAACAATTAAACCAACGAAGCTTTCAAAAAGCTCGCGCGGAACCACCACGACACATTTCGGTGTGAACACGCACGAACCTTCGAAGCTCTTTCTCTGAACCCTCGCAGGAGTAACACCCCGAGACGCCTCGGAGGTGAAGCACCCGTGAAGCATAAGAGCGTTAGATCAGACTTCAAGCCGGAGCACCTGGATCATAGCGGCGGCAGATCGATACGAATTAAAGTTAACGTTCGGCAAGGTGAGGAGAATGGCACTGGTGTGGTCCACCTGCCACACACCACACAGTCTTGATCATATGATACCTCGACCCTTCACCATGTCCAGCACTTGCTTATCTTCGGTCCACTCCCGCCTTGGTCCTCGTCCGAACTCCTGAGGGACGGACGGTCTGTGGCGTGATCCTGCCTCACGTAGAGGCTGCCGTTTATATACACGTATATCCGCCTCGTTATTATTCAGTGGTTGATTACTTACCATTGCTAATTCAGAGGTCGCCCGATACCTAATTACGATCTCGACGTGTTTATTCAGGGGACCCGGGGTAACTCTTGTTAGCACGAGTCCCTCCTGTGGTTCATGGTGCTTTAAACTCATTCATGTGCTGTCGTATTTCTTTGTTGATGTGGAGTAGATAACCCAGTCTTAAGGTATGCTCGGTTCGTGGCCTGTGTACTATGCTGGGTGAGTGGCCCCCCAGAGACCACGCCCTCCTGCTGCCAGCCAGCACCGTGCCTGCTGATCAACAACGGTTGTAAGGTTGTAAATATTCAGTAATTGGACGTAAGTCGTCTGCCTCTTTTATGAACAGTTAGTGAGTGGTTGTTGTGGCGTTGATAACTGTATTTGCCTGGCCATATTTACGGTTATGTCTCTACTGGTGAGTGTTGGGCACCAGTTGTGTCCGCACACCACGTCTCACTGGAGGACACACCTTAGTCATGTGTCCACTTGGCTGTCATTCACATGTAAACATGTGTTTAATGGACGCAGATACACCTGCCTCTTACCTGGACACACACACACACACACACACACACACACACACACACACACACGGGCCTCCGTGGTGTAGTGGTTTGTTACACGTGAGTGAGTCAGCATGGGCCTGCCCATAGATGGGTTTGCAAGCTTTCGATTCGTGGGCGTAACAGTCGGCCCACACCCAACCCAGGTGTTTATCCTCCCCTCGGTGGTTGTCGACAAATGGGTGCCTAGATCAGGCTCTGGTGTGTGTGTGTTTATACATACACATCAGGCGTAAAATCATGTATATATGTTTGAGAGTCGGGACAGGGCGTGTAAAACTCTCTCTCTCTCTCTCTCTCTCTCTCTCTCTCTCTCTCTCTCTCTCTCTCTCTCTCTCTCTCTCTCTCCTGTGCACATACATATGGTAATCATCCACACAAGTACAGAAGGAAGGTTGAGACACGAGGTAGGAGTAGTTCAAGACAAAGGAGCTTCGTGGTGTGCTGTGACGAAGAGACCCAGGCGACGCTCCAGCCAGCCAGCATGTGTGAGGTATAAGACATCAGGGATCGAGTGCTAGAAAGCATTTGCCATTGTGCCGAATAGGAGGCTGAACAAGACAGTGGGTCACCAAACGCTTGTCGGAGGAGCCTTCTCGAAATGGATGATCACCACGGAGTGCCCCAGGGTTCTGTTCTGGGTCCGTTACTCTTCTTGGTCTATGTGAACGGCTTGCTAGATGGTGTAGACTCCTACCTGAATACTCCTTCAGCCGCTAACACCACCAGCGACCCTTCCAGCCACCACCACCACCAACAGTGACCCTTCCAGCCACCACCACCACCAACAGTGACCCTTCCAGCTATCAACGCCACTAGCGACCTTTCCAGTCAATAAGGTAGTATAGGAGGCAAGATACACAGGCGGTCTGAGTACTCTAAGCATACAAAAC